>NW_021241192.1:0-1542 GCF_002162155.2 Triticum dicoccoides | reverse complement strand
TTCTGTGTAGGTACGAGGGACTTGTGCATGGTCTCCTACTGGATTGATACCTTGGTTCTCAAAAACTGAGGGAAATACTTACGCTACCTTGCTGCATCATCCTCTCCTCTTCGGGGAAATCCAACGTGGTGCTCAAGAGGTAGCAAGAAGAACTTCTGGCGCCGTTGCCGGGGAGGCTCACGCAAGAGCAAGTCAACCATACCAAGTACCCATCACAATCCCTATCTCTCGCATTACATTATTTGCCATTTGCCTCTCGTTTTCCTCTCCCCCACTTCACCCTTGCCGTTTTATTCGCCCTCTCTTTCCCAATCTCCTCCTCTTTTTCCCGTTTGCCTTTTCTCGTTGCCTTTCTGTTCGCTTGTGTGTTGGATTACTTGTTGCCATGGCACAAGATAATACCAAATTGTGTGACTTCTCGGATACCAATAATAATGATTTCCTTAGTACTACGATTGCTCCTCTTAATAATGATGAGTCTTGTGAAATCAATACCGCTTTGCTGAATCTTGTTATGAAAGATCAATTCGCCGGCCTTCCTAGTGAAGATGTCGCTACTCATCTAAACAATTTTGTTGATTTGTGTGATATGCAAAAGAAGAAAGATACGGATAACAATATTGTCAAATAGAAGTTATTTTCGTTTTCACTTAGAGAGCATGCTAAAGTTTGGTTTTCGTCTTTGCCTAAAAATAGTATTGATTCTCGGAACAAGTGCAAAGATGCTTTTATCTCTAAGTATTTTCCTCCCGCTAAAATCATCACTCTTAGGAACGATATTATTAATTTTAAACAACTTGATCATGAGCATGTTGCCCAATCTTGTGAAAGAATGAAATTGATGCTTCACAATTGCCCTACTCATGGTTTGAATTTATGGTTGATCATACAAAATTTTTATGCCGGATTGAATTTTGCTTCTAGAAACCTTTTAGATTCGGCTGCGGGAGGCACATTTATGGAAATTATAGGAGATGCTACAAAATTGCTTGATAATATTATGGCTAATTATTCTCAATGGCACACCAAAAGATCTCCTAGTAAAAAAGTGCATGCTATAGAAGAAATCAATGTTTTGAGTGAAAAGATGGATGAACTTATGAAGATATTTTCTATTAAAAATACTCCTCTTGATCCCAATGATATGCCTTTGTCTACTTTGATTGAGAATAATAATGAATCTATGGATGTAAATTTTGTTGGTAGGAATAGTTTTGGAAACAACGCGTATAGAGGGAATTTTAATCCTAGGCCTTATCCTAGTAATCCTTCTAATAATTATGGAAATTCCTACAGCAACTCTTATGGTAATTTTAATAAGATGCCCTCTGAATTTGACAGTAGTGTTAAAGAGTTTATGAATTCACAAAAGAATTTTAATGCTTTGCTTGAAGAGAAATTGCTTAAAGTTGATGATTTGGCTAGGAACGTTGATAGAATTTCTCTTGAAATTGATTCTTTAAAGCCTAGATCTATTCCTCCTAAGCATGATATCAATGAGTCTCTCAAAGCCATGAGAATTTCCATTGATGAGTGCAAAGA
>NW_021241191.1:0-869 GCF_002162155.2 Triticum dicoccoides | reverse complement strand
TGTTCACCTTTCGAGGCGTCGCTTCAGACACCCGATCGGTCTTCATTTATGTTTTGTTGGGACTTCAGGCGGACTACCGTCGTTTCCCTTTTACTTACCTCGTTATGCTAATTTTTTGAATGTACATTGGTGAATTAATCATGACGCATTCATGCATGCATTTGTTATATCTTACGTCCGAACTGTCTTGCGAGTACTTTCAAAGTACTCACTGGCTTGTTGATTTGGCCAGATGCTGACGAAGGCGATCTCATGGATGAAGAATTTGATAGCGAGTCCGACGCCTAGAGGAGTCCCAGTCAGTCTCGTACGACCCTGGATTTGGTCACTGTATTATATCCGCTTCCGCTACCAAAAAAATTCATCGAGCCTCACCTCGACGCTCGATGAGATGACAGTTTTAGAGACTTGTATCTCTCTCCCCGCCGTGTTTTTCCACCGCCGCCCTATCCTCGAGTCAGTAGTATGCCTCCACACCACTGTGTCATGTCCGCCATTATGTATATTTATTGGCGTGCTTGTAATAATTTGGTCGAGCAACCGTAGTTCGACCCTGTAATATATTTTATGCTACTGGCTTATTGTATCAAGAATTGGTCTACCAGTGAGGAGGATTTCTCTCATACTGGACTCAAAAGATTGGTTTCCCAATAAATATTTTTATTGGAAAACCGGTCA
The DNA here is from genome assembly GCF_002162155.2 of Triticum dicoccoides. Taxonomy (NCBI): domain Eukaryota; kingdom Viridiplantae; phylum Streptophyta; class Magnoliopsida; order Poales; family Poaceae; genus Triticum; species Triticum dicoccoides. The sequence goes on along the minus strand of NW_021241191.1, from coordinate 191 downwards.
TGACAGCAAAAAATGCCATTATTGGTTAAACCTGCCTGTATGCTTGATGCTACTCCGAACAAGATGACCCGCCATACTCTTGGCATGCCAATCTTTAAGACCCTGAACTTGTCAAAGTTAAAATGGCGGCTTAGGTCACGTGAGAGCCAGCTTACTGAAAGCAAGGATAAACTAAAAGCTATTATGCCAAG
>NW_021241190.1:0-1110 GCF_002162155.2 Triticum dicoccoides | reverse complement strand
TTAATAAAAAGATCAAAAGGGTGAAATTCACAAAGCACATTATTATCACGTGTGAGTTTAGGAACTGAAAGAAGATTACGGGTCACAGATGGAACTCGAAGAACATTGCGAAGCTGAAGACTCCTATTGGCATGTCTAGTGAGAAGAGATGCTTGACCAATATGAGAGATGTGCATACCTGCTCCATTGGCGGTGTGGATCTTGTCGGAGCCATGATAGGGTTCACGAGTGTGAAGCTTCCCCATCTCGCTGGTTAGATGCTCTGTCGCCCCAGAGTCCATGTACCAGTGTGGATCGATGGAGTAGGACTGAGTGTGTCCCTATTGCTTCTGCGGCGCGGGACGATCAGCCATGGCGACCTGACGGGCATTGTTGCGTGTATCTTTGCCGTCATTGCCAAGACCAAGGAAGCTTCGCTGGAAGCGCTTATGACACTTGGAGGCCCAGTGCCCATCGCGGCCACAAAGCTGACACACACGTGGACCGCCAGCCCCCGGTAAGGTCGCAGTAGGTGGGGGGGCCGAGGCGGGCGACGGTGGCAGCCCCAAGGGAGACCGGCGTGATGAAGAAGAGCGGCCACCCTTGGTGGCGGCGTTGGCCGAGAGGGAGCCAGTGCCCCTGGTGCGGCGAGTCTCGACCCGTTGCTCAGTGAGAAGGAGCCGAGAGAAAACCTCGTGTGCCAGCATGGGTGTCGAGTTTCCCCGCTCGTTGATGATCTCGACTAAGGCATCATACTCCTCATCAAGACCATTGACAATAAACGAGTTGAACTCGGAGTCGGTGAGGGGTTGTCCAATGGAGGCCAATGTGTCGGCGAGGCCCTTGACCTTGTTGTAGAACTCAGTGGCAGTGGAGTCAAGCTTCTGACACTCTCCAAGCTGACGACGGAGTGCAGAGACACGAGCCTGGGACTGCGCTGCAAAGGTGCGCTCAAGGATGGTCCAGGCCTCATGAGACGTCTTCGCGAAGACAACAAGGCCGGCAACTGCCGGCGAGAGCGACCCCTGGATGGAGGAGAGGTTCGCCTGGTCCTGCCCCGTCCAGACGCGATGGGCCGGATTGTAGACCGGACCGTGCACGCTGTCTACCAGCGCGGGTGGGCAGGGAAGC
>NW_021241189.1:0-3676 GCF_002162155.2 Triticum dicoccoides | reverse complement strand
GGTTCCAATGAAACAACCCACCATGTACTCCTACATGGCCTCTCATCGATACCTTTACCAATTCATGTTCAGCACACTTAGCTCACACACAGAAGGACATGTTCACAACTTTCCAATTCATCCCTGATGAATTAGACCTGACACAACTCTAAGCAATAGCAGGCATGACAAACAAGCATGAATGAGTAGGCACATCAGGGCTCAAACAACTCCTACTCATGCTAGTGGGTTTCATCTATTTACTGTGGCAATGATAGGTCATGCAGAGGAAAGGGGTTCAACTACCGCAACATGTAACCGTTGAATCGTTGTTGTCCTAATGCAGTAAAAGAGAGCAGGAGCGAGAGAGTGGGATTGTATTGGAATGAACAAGGGGTTTTTGCTTGCCTGACACTTCCGAAGATAGTATAGTTCTCCATCGGTATCATCGATCACATCATCGAAGCAACGTCTACTGAGAGGGGACAATTACCGGCAACAGAGAGGAAACACAATCAATAGAATGCAACAATATGATGCATGAATGTGACATGGCAATATGCTATGATTTGAGCTAATGCAGCTAGCAACGATTTAAATGGAGTTGGTTTGAACACTAGATTCAAATTTGAACTCCACATGAGGCATTTCAAATACCATTGATTCAAATTGTCATATAAAGTGGATGTAAGTTGTTCAAACATGCATGAGAATGCCATAAACAGATTCTTCATATTTTTCTGATAATTTTTCATATATAAACTATTTCATTTGGAGTTACGGTTGAATCTCTATGATTTTTAGAAGTTTTGGGCATTTTCTGGAATTTCCTGAATTAAGTTAAATCCAGAATATGAGTTTTTGCGTCAGCACTGCATCACTATGACGTCAGCTGGTCAACTGGGCGCCTCCAGGTCAAACCTGACCAGTAGGGCCCACTAGTCAGTGACACATAGTCAGCTACAGAGGCTAACAGGTGGGACCTAGTAAAAGCTGACGTCGCCAAGTCAAAGTTGACAAGCGGGGCCCACTGAAATTAGTGCTAATCTAACAGAGAGTTAAACTAATTAGTTCAGGCACTAGGCCCACATGTAAGTGGGTCGGGAGGTTAATTAGGGGGTGATTAAGGCTAACTAGGTGGCCACATCGACAGTTGCCGGAGTCTCGCTGGCGGTGACCTCGAACCGCGGGGGAGTTCGCTCGGAACTCGCCAGAGGCGACGGATCAACGCGCCAGGGGCACCAGAGGATAGCCTGTGCCCGTGCGCATCTAGGGAGACCAATGGGAGGTGCGGGTGTGGACGGAGCTCGCCGGAAGTGAGCTCACGGAGGCACCGGAGTTCGGGTGTGCACGGGTTTGCGGCTACGGTGCAGGGCAGGCCTAACGGGCGGGTGATTCGAGCTCCTGGAGACTCCCTAAGTGCATTGACATGCTCGGAGGCAAGCTTGCGCGGCCGTAGCCGCGGTGGCGGCATGGCCGACAGCGAGGAGCTATCGACTCCGGTGAAACTAGGGCCACGCGGTGCAAAAGAGGCGGGGAAGAGAGGGGTTCGGTAGAGGAGCTCATGGCGAGGTCTAAGCGGAGCTCGGTAGACTCGGGGAGGCGGCGGAGATGGCGAATCGGACGGCATTATCCGGCGGCCGTGGTCGGGGAAGAAGGCCACATGCGTCATCATGGGACCATCATGGCTTGTGTAGCTCGGCGAGGAGGGAGAAGAGGTTGCGGCTGAGCCTCTGGGCTCAACGGCAAGGCGAGGGGTGGCCGGTGGTCACGGGGTGCTCGTCGGCGTTCTCGGGCGGTCACGGCAATCGCGGGAGAGAGAGACAGAGGAGGGGAGGAGGACGAGGGTGAGTGAGAGAGGGTCCAGGGGTCGCGTGGAGATGCCAGAGTCGTCCAGGGCGTCGGGGGGGTGCATGCGGGCAGGCAGGAGGTGGCCGGCGCGCGTCGGGCACATGCCCGCGTCCTTCTGGCGCAGCGGGGAAGACGACTAGCAGCCGGGCTGCACAGTAGCGGGCCGCGTAGGTGGGCTGCATAGGACCTGAGCCAGCCAAGTAGGTTTTGGCCAGGTATTCTCTCTCTCGTTCTAGTTCTGTTTCTGTTTTTCTATTCTTGTTATATTGTTTTGATTTAGTTTATAACCCAAATCATTTTAGTAAATCCTGAAAATAATTGTGGGCATTAAGTTAATTATTACAGAGGCCCTTAACTATTTTATCGTTGGAGCATTTAAAAATATTAATAGTATTTAGCTGCCCCAATTCAAATACAATATGGGTTATTCAAAAATCCAGAATGGCCTAAAACATATTGGCATCATTTTTGGCAGAGGTTTTCACCTTTATCAAAAATCATGAACATTTTCAAAGGCATTTTGGGTTCATTGAAAATATTGTTTATTTGAACCTAGTTGAATTCATTTAGTGCTAGGGTTTCAACATCCCCATTTCAAGTTTTCTTTGGGAAATACTCATGATGACATGATGAGCAAGCAAAGTCAAACAAGAGCTGATCTAAGGCTATGCCAGCTCACCCCCACTAAACAAGAATCACGTCCCGAGATTCAAGTCGTGAGGTAAGAAGACAGAGGAACACAAGCTAACACAATCTTCCCGATCCAGATGTCTTTTTCGAGGGTGTTGACTCATTGCATCACCTTGATCTCAATGTCTTGCTTTAAGAACTACATCCAACATGACAACTAGAAGAAAGGAAAAACTCTAGAAGAACCGATCTTCTCGGAGATCGAGCAACTGACAAACAACTCATGGAATGAGACATAGACCACCTCTTGAGCTGAGACACAAAACACACATCAGGGTGATGGGAAGAGATAGATGTCAAGGGTTCAAATTGGTAGGCAATAATTCCACCCAGTAGTTAGATGGTGCATGGTTCCAAAGTAGCGAGGGGATAATTGCCATGATTCCATAACAGAGCACCTTAGGGAAGGTGACTCATAGAACTATTCCCTTAGGTGGCAAAAAGAATTACTTTTGATACAAAGATCATTAAAACTCTCTATACCGGCCTAAGGCAATTCTCAAACGATCGTCTGGAAGAGTTTGAAGGAGTGGCATACTCAGACTAGGATGGATGATGTGGACTACCTTGTTGAAGACAACGCAATGGATGATTTTTGCTTATCATCAGAAATGGATGGGACCCATGGTAAGTCCTCTTTTGAAGATGATATTGAACAGCAACTACCGAGAAGGGCAGCCTATGGGGAATTGGCACAATGGCGGTGCAAGCTGGGAACAAAATGCAACTATTGGGAATGTTCCAACCATCATATCTGCCTGAGATTCAGATCCGATTGGTGATAGGATACTTCAGACTCAGCCCGTCTGAAGAGAAAGTTTGCAACACAATTCAACGAGATGGCGTTGCGAGATTCTCGAGGAATGAACTAAGATAGCAAGATCCAAAACATGAGCTGGTTCTGCTACATACAAGTGAACACACTGTCCCAGATAAGCATGACCACGTAGTAGTCTTATAATAAAACACTACCGAGTTCAGGTGGGGCACCATCAATGAGGATATCGAAGTCTTGTGCATGAACTAGTATTCGCACAACAACTCCTTTTCCTTGAGAAAATCAATCAGTGGCTTGGGGTGCTAGGGAATACATATGGGCTGAAGGTTGCAAGTCTTCAACCATAGAATACTTCGCACATATGCATGGCTGACTTGG
>NW_021241188.1:0-3375 GCF_002162155.2 Triticum dicoccoides | reverse complement strand
GGCCTCCTCGTCGTGCTGCCGCAGCCTCCGCCACACCACGCACCTTCATTGGCCAACACATGGCGCGGAGCTCCACCGCGCACCTGTCGACGAACACCGCCACCGTCGGACTCGTCGCTCGCCACGCGCTTGCCGTGCACCACAGCCGTGCCATCGCCGACACACCGCGCGCCGCCTCTTTGTCCGCCATGACAGCCGCTGCACCGCGATCCTCCATAGGCCGACACACAGCCCGGAGCTCCATCGCGCAGCCGTCGACCAACGCTGGCATGCCTCCGACACGGCGAACCGCGCCCAAGCCAACCGAGCTCTGATACCAAATGTTGGGACAAACCAACCGGTAATGAACGCCGAGAAGCCCTCCGACGACGAACGCCGGACGGAGGTAGAAGACGATGAACAAATCACACTTCCTGCGACGAACGCCCCGGCCGAAGAACGGCCTGTATGTTGGCATCTATTCATCTCAACTCCCTCAAACACATATACATGGAGGTACACACACACACACGCAGCACAACCCCGAAAGAACTCTCACATCGACCGGGCGCGTACCACAGTCCCGACGGAGACTACATCTTCCTTAGGCCCCTCCCCTTCGGCTCGGTACACACCGTCACCGTGGCGCGGCAACAGACCGGCGCACCTCGACCAGTACACATGGGTTGGGTCTTTATACCCGTGCACACACACCAGGCTAGCTACCACGCACACATGCAGTGATTTGGCTTGCCGCTGCATGCACTCGGCCACACCGCAAGTCACGCACGCACTAGCCTAACAGCCACCACATTAGGCCACTAATCCATGCACAAACAACTCACTGAAATCTCTCCACGATCAACAAGATCCGGCTGTGCAGCTAGCAACCATGCATGCATCAGCACAACGGCTCGGCCGGCACTCACGCACCGCTAAGTCAAGATTATAGCTATCACCTACGACTTGGGCACGTTCTCTGCGAAGACACAACTGTCCGCCATTCACCAGTGAATAGGGAATAGCGACGGTAGGTTGCAAGAGGCAGCCGGTGTCGACAAGATGCATCAACATAGTGCCAGTGATGGTGTATGGCCTCTATTTGCCCTTGGTCAATGTAGAAGATAACGGCACCTTCCCCTTGGCCTTGGCAGTGGTGGTCCTTTTCCCGTTCGGACGATCTTGTCGTCCCTCATCGGATGCTTGGGCTTGGGAGCCATGGTGCAGCGGTGCAGTAGAGTAGTGGAGCTATAATAGCAATGGAGTAGATGCGCGAGGAAGAAGAAGAGCAAAAGGGGCAGGCACATAAAGGCTTTCCTCTGTTCGTCCCCTCTTTCTAGGCGAATGGAAGGAGGAACGGCAGCATCAAAGCCCCTCCAAGTGGCAGGCAATCCCTTCACATCCTCACTAATGCCTCTTAAAGTGCACGAGGATCGAGGGGTTGTCGTTAATTCTCGAGGAGTTCAAGGCACACACCGCAGTGAGATGGGATGTGTCCTAGGTGGGGCCTCCACATGTCATTTTGACCGGTTGTGAGGGGGTTCACATGGGCCGGCTTGACTAGGGGAAGAAACCAACCTGATTTGATTAAGAGAAAATTGGGTCCAGCAATTTAACTACTATTACGCGAGAATACGACACATGGAAGTTGCCCAAAAATCAATGTTCATGTCAGCTATCTTCATCGAAAGTCAAGACTGGAGTGGTTCATCTGACTTCGGGGGTAGTCCGGCTATAGGAGATCGACGACGAACAGTTGTTGTTAAGGGAGCTTCGAAGAACCAATTTGAGCCTCAGCAAGCAAGAAGGTAGTGTTGTAGATAGGTGCCGTTCAGGAGTCTGCCAGCTTGAAGTCCGGTCCAAGGGCTACTTATGGTGTTATACCTCACCTTATAATTTCTGGTCCAAGTAGGCTGGTCCGAGGCCTCCTAGATCGATTTCCGCCCCAGGATATCATGCCGGTCCAAGATTCCTGTAGAAGGAAGTCTGTGAAAGCCTTGTTATCCAAGACAAGGAAGCCAGAGCGATGCAGGACTCCCCTCCACCGACGCAACCGACTAGGTCGTGTAACCCTACGGTCCATAGTATAAGCCTGGGCCGAGTTAGTCGATAGACACAATTACAATCTCTGAGTTCTACCACAACAATCACAATATACATGAGCATGAGTACGTTTTTTCCTCGCAATGAGGGCCCGAACCTCGATAAACATGTCTCATGTTCCCCCTCCGACCTATTGACCATGACGGGATACGCTACAGAGGGATCTACCGAAATTAGCCCACACACACAAAAAAACCTACCCCTCGCAACCACGTCGCCCCCCCCCCCCGGGTGATCGGCCGCGCGACCTCCCTCCTCCCTCTATGCCCTCCCTCCCTCCTTCTTTCCCGCCGCCGGCGTTGGCGCCCGCGGCCGGCTTGGCCCCGGGGCTGCTGGTGGCGGCGGCCTCGGTGCCCTTCCCCTCCTGGTCGCTCTTTGGCGCGGGCGAAGCTGCATCGGGGGGTGCACTTAGGCGGCGGTGGTCTGGCGTGGCGGCGCGGTTCCGTGGCACGACGCAGGCGAGCAGCTGGGCGGCGGCCTGATCTGGCGTCACCCGCTCAGCCCAGATCCAGGCCCTTCGGGCCCCATCTGGGCCTGGGCGGGCTGGCGATGGGGATGGTCTCTGGCGTGGCTTCCGGGAGGCGGGGGAGACGCGACGAGCGGCTGGGTGCTGGCGGCGCCGACGCCGGCCTGCTGCATCATGGCCGGCGGGGCTTAATAGGCCCGCTTCAGGCCTGGCTGGGCCAGGGGTGGCCCGGCATGCCCCGCTGCCGCGTCCGGACGGCGACCGCAACGGTGCCATAGGCACGGGCCTCCCGCACGACGGCGGTGGAGGTGGTTCCCTCCCACTCGGCTTCGGCGTTGCCGCTCCCGTCATGGTGCGCTTCTCTCCAGTCCTCTTGGCCTCGTGGTGGTGTTCGTAGTGAGGCGGTGTGGGTGGCGGCGCAACTGCGTTGGCGCATGGTGGTGGGCAGCGGTTTGGCGGGTCGGCTCCGTCCGGTTGGGCGGTTGGGTTTGGAGTGCGGGAGAAATCCTTGCCGGTTTTGGCCCCTATGCGGTGACACCTGCGGGTGCCACCATTCCTTCCTGGAGCGTGTCGGAGGTATCCATCCCCCACCCCCCTCCGCGTGCCAGGGGAAACCCTAGGAGTCGTTTGGGCAGCAACCTCGTCAGCGTCACATCCCTTCTTGGAGGTGCTGCTAGGTAAGCAGCGATTCGGAGCCTCGGTCTGTGGTGGTTTGTATCCGGTGGGCGCCGTGGTGGCGGGTCATCCGCGCTTTGCTGAGCTGTCGTGGTTGGCATTTGTTTCTTCTTCCTTTTCTTTTGGCTGGTTGTGCTGCTCGCCACAACAAT
>NW_021241187.1:0-756 GCF_002162155.2 Triticum dicoccoides | reverse complement strand
GGGGGGGGGCACTTCGCCCACCATGGAGCAGCGGCTGCATGACATTATATTCGCACGCAACGGTCTTCTCTTTTTCTCTACATGTTCAGTACGATTGTGTACAATATCTGACATGCATAATAAAAAAAGTAGTTAGATTTTGTAAGGCCTAAGGGGTGCATGCAAAAATCAAGACTGATGGTAGCAAACGAGTGGATGGATCCAAAACTAATGATAGCAGGTAGATTATAGCTTCAGTTTAAAAAGATAGACAATCGATCATCTATTGTTTGTTGCCCACCCAACATGAACCACATAGAAGACCCCAGATGAACCAGATAGTAGACAGATACTATTCGTTGCTTGCTCGATATGAGACCCATGGGCAATTCAAAACTCAAGATTGAACGATAAAGTAGCAGGTAATAATAACCGATGTATAACGTAAGCAAACACGAAAGACTGCGACCTCTCTTCCGGAACTGTGTAGTCCTCAGGTTCATCTGCTCAGTCGATGATGGTAATGTAGTTGGCGTGGCTGCCGGCAACGGGGAAGATGATCTGAGGCAGCGAAAGAAAGTCTGCAGGGGGGATCTCTGCTGCAGTGAACGCTTCTGTCGATAGTGCACCTCAGGTGGGGTGGATGACGGCACGGCAGGAGTAGGACATAACACACAGAGTTTTCTTTGACGCTAATCTGAAAATGAAGTAAATCTGTAAGGGCTCCTTAGAATTGGAGGATTCTATAAACGCAGGGGCAGGAAAAACACAGGAATA
>NW_021241186.1:0-922 GCF_002162155.2 Triticum dicoccoides | reverse complement strand
GTGCAACAATATGATGCATGCATGAAACATGGCAATATGAGTGTATTGGGCTAATGCAACTAAAGCCAGAAGGGTTTGAACAAATTTGAATCAAAGATTCAAATTTCAAATTCAAATATGGCCTTTTAAAGTGCTTTTCCTTGTTCTGCTTAAAACATCAATTTAACTTGTTTGATCATGCATGAAAATAGTACAGATGGATAGATTGGATTTTTCTGATCATTTTTCATATATAATTTGTCCAATTTGGAGTTACAGAATAAAAGTTATGAATTTTTGAAGTTTAAATAATATTCTGGAATTTCCTGATTTAAATTAAATCCAGAAAATCAATTACTGCGTCAGCCTGACGTCAGTGTGACGTCAGCAGGTCAACGGAACTGGTCCAGGTCAAACCTGACAGTGGGTCCCGCATGTCAGGGTGATTAATTTAATTAAAACTTAATTAAAACTAATCCTGTTTAATTAACAGGGTTGGGCCCCACCTGTCATTGACTTAGGGGAGTCAACCAGGGCCCACCCATGGTCAAAGTTAATGTCGGCTGCCGGCGTTTAGTCGCCGGCGAGCCCGACGCGGCGGCGGAAGTGGTTTTGGTCATTTCGGCCACCAAACGGACCGCGGAGACCACCGGAGTGGAGCTGAGGCCAACCCGCAGCTCTTGGCGGAGCCCGTTGGGGTCGGGGTGGCCGGAGTCGACGGCGGCGAGCTCGGCTGCGGCCGCCGGGGTTCGGTCGTGCACGGGAACGGTGCTGGAGCTCGAAGTCGAGCAAAGCGAGGCGCTAGGGATGCTCTACGGGGTCTTGCGAACTCGTTGGACTCGCCGGGGTGACCAAATGGTCACCGGAGCTGCGTCGACGGCGAGCTCGGCGACGGCGGAGGTTCGGCCGTGGTGGGGAGGTGGCTACGGTGAGGGAACAAGGG
>NW_021241185.1:0-395 GCF_002162155.2 Triticum dicoccoides | reverse complement strand
CCGTTGGAGATGCGAGTCGTCACCCACTACGCCATCAGGATTCACTCCAGGATTGTCTGCAGAACTTATTGTTAGACTAACCGCACCAGCCATCTACTAACTAGCACATCTGTATATAATGGAGACAAATATTACCGGCGGGGGCCTTTCGGGATCCCTCTAACTTGGCTACAGCATCAGATAATTGAGCCTGGCAGGCCTCCAGCTCCCGCGCCAATTGTTCATTCTTGTCCACAAGGACCTGCGGATATATTGATCCTTCAAACAGTTGTCCCAACTATTCTAAGTCTCAGGGGATGCTGCTAGGCATACTTATCTAAATCTCTTACCCGTATGTCCTTGGTATATTGGCTTGTCGCTTGGGCAAGCCCGCCTCGAGCAGCTCAGATATATGC
>NW_021241184.1:0-398 GCF_002162155.2 Triticum dicoccoides | reverse complement strand
AACCGCTGCTGAACGGAGCCACTTGGAACGTGACCTCTTCAGACCTGTAATTATCCCGCGTGCCGAACACCACATCTAGTGTGATTTTTCCTGTACAGCACGCTTCCCGACTGGGGATTATTCCTCTAAAGGTTGTGCTGCTTCGCTCAATGCGGTTCCAGTCTATTTCCATTTTTTGAAGGGTCTCCTCATAAATGAGGTTTAATCCGCCGCCGCCGTCCATGAGTACCTTGGTAAGATGAAAGCCGTCCACTATTGGACTGAGGACCAATGCGGCTGGTGCTCGGGTTGTTCGGGATTTAGGTTCATCACTGGTGTTAAAGGTAATAGCCGTGTCACTCCATGGTTTATTGTTGCTACTTGGTAGACTTCGGCAAGGCTGCGGAGTGTCCTTTTTC
>NW_021241183.1:0-837 GCF_002162155.2 Triticum dicoccoides | reverse complement strand
CGAAATGTGTATAGGCGGCTGATTTCAACTCTGATGACAAATAGTATGTATTTCCTTTTAGATGGCCGGTTGTCTGGTTGGCTATATATACATGCACACCCACGTATAACATGCCTGCATGCATTGTTTCCTGGCTAGCTTTTTTTAGGATTTGAACATGCGCACTAATTGACCATCAAACCTTTTTGGTGGCTACGTGCCACATGTGACTCATACTATAGCTTGCATGCATCGTGTCCTGGCTAGCTACTGATTGACCAACTAACCTTCTACCGCACTGGTAGCTTCGCTGGCTAACATACGTGCACACTACCCGCCAAAAAAACCCCTACGTGCACAACGATTGACTAATTAAGCTTCCATTCACACGTCTACGGCAATGGGCATCTACTAATTAAGCTTCCACGCATGCTCAAGGAGGTCAACATGATGGTGAACCACACCAGGGGCTCACCAAAGCGCTGACAGAGGAGGAGAAGGTGCGGTGTGCCTCCATCCATCATCCTCTAGTGAGCGACGCAGGAGCACAAATCGCCGGACCTGGCCCAGTGCGCCCAGTGCATCATGTACGCCTTCGAAATATACTACCATCCTTCAAAATATATTACCTTAAAAGGCAGTACTGCAATTTTGCATTTTTTTATTTACTACACTAAGGGCTACACTACACTCACCTCAGTTCACAACCAGAGTATGAATTATGCTATGCTGAGACGCTAAATCAAATTTGCAGTCCAATATTGTAAAAATGAGTCTTTCTTTCTTTACTAAAATTTTGAAATGATGCTCTTTGCGAAAACAAAAAGTTAACCTTATTCACATGCTAGTTTCGTATTA
>NW_021241182.1:0-567 GCF_002162155.2 Triticum dicoccoides | reverse complement strand
GGGCGACGGTGGCATCGAGGGCGGCGGGGCGACGGACGGTGTCGGGGCGGGGCGACGGTGGCGTCGAGGGCGGCGGGGCGACGGTGGTGTCGGGGCGGGGCGACGGTGGCGTCGGGAGAGGAGATCGGGGAAGGGGATCGCGGGCGAGGGCGAGGGAGAGAGAGGGGATCGGTACGAAGTAGGGGCGCACCACCCGTCGGTGCGCCATAAGTACATACATGCTAATGGCGCACCTCACCCTGGTGCACCATTAGTATTTTTTTTATTTCTGCTCGAGCCAACAGTTATCTACCACCTGACCTGATACACGTCAAGTCTTCTCTACTAGCTCGACTGGTTAGCAGCTAGTTCTCACACCAGGAGGTCCTTGGTTTGATTCCCAGGCTCCACAATTTTTTTTATGCATTTAAAATGCTGTTTGATACTTATTTGTGTTTAAATATGTTCAAACTTGTTTAAATCATAACAGTAATATTTTTTATAAGGTAGTAATAATTTTTTAAAAAACATCATCAAACAGTAATGCCGATGGAGCGGGGGAGGGTGCGGGGGGTGCGGGGGGTCGGC
>NW_021241181.1:0-2255 GCF_002162155.2 Triticum dicoccoides | reverse complement strand
GCACTTGATCTTGAACTCCTTGTAGTCATCTTCGCTTATCGAAATATTTTTTGCCTTGATCTTCTCATAACTATCACCTTTCTCAACCATTCTCTTCACCATGCTTCTCCAAGTAGACAGGGCCGTGCTCATCCTCGTGAGGGCGGCACTATTCACTTTATTCCCTGAGAGGCGTGTGTTTTCAAATTCAGCGGGGAACTTGTATCGTTCGTGCAGCTTCGTGAAGAGGAGGTTGTGCAAATTCCCTCGGTCCTTATGCCTAAGGTTCTCGGTGTTGATCGAGACGGTGCTCTGGAGAATGCACCCGAGCTGAACCGAGTACCCCTTGACTATATGTTTGGGCTCCGTTGGATGCCTATCGGAGTCCACTTGAGTAAATTCCTCCTTGACGGTGCGGAGCGCGTTCGGGTGCCGGTCCTTCCGTTGCTTCTTCGGTTGTCTGCCATCTGTGCGTGCGCTGCCATCATCAGTGGTGGCATCCTCGGCGGCACCATCAGTGGTGGCATCCTCGGTGGCACCATCAGTGGTGTCATCCCTGACGCCACTAGGGGTTGTGTAGTCAGGATCGGTGTCTTCCGCAGCGTCCTCATAGCGGTGAGGTTGTTCCTCCATCTCTTGGGACAGCTCCCAGAATTTCTTGCCGCCCGAACCGCCGGCCTCATCGTTGTTGGCCATGTTTCGCTCTAAATAGGAAAAATGTTTGGTAAAAAAGTTGGTTATTGTCAAGGGACAAGATCATGGTCTCATCATTTAGGGTTTGTCGATACCGAGGCATCCTAAAAGCTAAGCTTTTATCATTTAGGGTTTGTCGACGCCGAGGCACCCTAAAAGCCTAAGCGTACATCATTTAGGTTCTCACCGACACCGAGGCACCCTATAGAAGCCAAGGTTTCATCATTTAGGGTTTGTCGACGCCGAGGCACCCTAAATGCTAAGTTAAGTTTTCATCATTTAGGGTTTATCGATGCCGAGGCACCCTAGGTTGGGCCTAATCACTTGGCACTAATCACTTGGCTCTATTGCCACCTATGCAGCAAGAATGGCGGGGCAGTGGATCCTACTTAACTATGTAGTAATATACCCCGGCCCATGCATTAGTCACAAGTACCCCATTTTAGCAAAGTCATGCTAAAATTCACAGAAAATTTCAGCATGACCTTTGCTGAAAATAGGACATATGGAGTACCTGAATTTGCCGAAACGGAAGTTAATCGACATTCCGGCAAACTCAAGGGCCTCTCGGGGTACCTGCAAAATCATTATCCCCAGTACAACATCATCACAAGTACAGCAGCAGCAGCAGTGAAGTCGCCAATGGGTCATTTCAGAAGATCACAAGTAGCATCATCACAAGTACAACATCATCACAAGTACAGCTGCAGCATCAGTGAATACAGGCATAACAGCAGCAACAGCAGGTTTATTCTTCTTCTTCATAAACACTAATTGTCTAGTTGAGTAATACAGCGACAGTGTGAACAAATAAAAACACAAACTAGAAATTATACTGTCATGCTTTTAGTGGCAGTGACAGTGTTTTTAGGAAACACTGTCAAGTTTCAGCTGGTATGACAGGCAAATATTGCGACACTATTACCTGGCAAACAGTGTATTGCGACACTAGTATGCTTAGTTGAGCAATACAGCTAAAAATAAAAACACAAATAAATGAGATGCACATCTTAGGAAAGTAACAAGCAACCTCGCTTCGTAATGGCATTTCTGAACCTCCCAGGTTTCTGCCATTTTATTTTTCCCACCGTATATGTTTTTTGATTCATGTCATGGTACTTGCTATCAAACCAAGTGTCGGGGATATACCCCGTGGTATAAACCGCCGGATGTATGACCTGGCTAGAGTTTGGCGATTCACTGGCGACCCACTTGGACATGGCGGTTTATGATTCATTGGTAATCCGGCAGGCGGGTCACAGGAGCGACAAGACCCGGTGGCCCAACGGGCGGTTTATGGAAGGCCGGATCACGCTATGGTGGGCCGGTTTAAGAGAAAAGGCGTGAGGAATATTTACTTTACAAGGAAGACCCGGACTTGTATCCGGTTTGTATTAGAAGGGAGACTAGTCCTAATCCTAAAAGGACTCTACATGTAAGCCGCCCCCTCTAACTTATATAAGGAGGGGCAGGGCACCCCAAAGAGGGACAAGCAAGAAACAATATTTAGGGCTAGACACAACTAGAGGAGAGCCGGTTTACGGCGACTCCCTCGTGATGATAATGAGATCTAGCCACAAACA
>NW_021241180.1:0-398 GCF_002162155.2 Triticum dicoccoides | reverse complement strand
AAAAATAAATTGGGAACTATTGAGTGGTAAGGGAAGACTGCAGTTCATCCCCTCACTGATTTTCCTACAAGCTGAGGATTCAATCATGTAAGTATACGAACTTATCTGAAAGTTTCCATGTACGTTCTAGTGTTCCATCTTTTCTAGATCAAATGATCCAGCTAGGAAGCAAATCAAGGGAGCAGCTGCACTAAAGTGACACTAAATAAAAAATTAACACCTGATCATTACACTCTGAACATAAGATTTCTGAAAAGTGCAGGTCAACGGCAGCGTACATGGCTGGAGATCCGGAGAGGCAGGGCTCGGCGAGCAGGGGCAGGGCATAGAGCGCGGCGGCTGCGGCCAGAGCCTCCGCGTCCGTGTCGACGTAAGCCTCGGCCGGATCCAACGTGCTG
>NW_021241179.1:0-930 GCF_002162155.2 Triticum dicoccoides | reverse complement strand
TCTCCTGTTTTGCTTTATTAGCTCTATTAATATCATCTTTCAAAATGGAATCAGGAGTCATAGGAAGCAAAGTAATATTTTTATCCTTATGTACAAGAGTATAGTGATTGTTTCTACCATGGTGTACAGAATTTTTATCAAATTGCCATGGTCTACCAAGTAATAAGGAACATGCTTGCATAGGTACCACATCACAATCAACGTAATCAGCATATGTAGAGATACTAAAATGCACACGAACAGTACGTGTTACCTTAACCTTGCCGCTGTTGTTGAACCATTGGATGTAGTAAGGATGTGGATGTGGTCTTGTGGTGAGAGAAAGCTTCTCCACCATCTCCATGCTAGCCAAGTTGTTGCAGCTCCCTCCATCTATGATGACGCGCACAGAACGTTCTTTCATAACTCCCTTGGGATGGAACAAATTGTGCCTCTGATTTTGCTCAGCTTGTGTGACCTGCACACTCAAAACACGTTGAGCAACTAAACATCATACCTATCAGCGTCTTCAGGAGCCATGTATTGCGTCTCATGATCAGAATCATCTCCACCATGTTCTTCACGTGTAATAAGAGCCAAAGTCTCCTCATCATAGTCACTAGCGGACTCATATCCACCATCCGCGGTAGCAATCATCACACGCGGAGATTTGCATTCTCTCGCATAATGACCTCCTCCCTTACAACGACGACAAATAATATCACTTGTGTGCCCTGTTGATGCCATGGAAGAAGAAGAACTCTGTGCAGGCCCAGCAGGTGCGCTCTTGGCAGATAATGGTGGTTGTGCCTGTTTTCTTGTATCACGACTAGAGGAGGCACCTGATTGAGGTGCTGGTGCAGTTGAAGTAGAAGATGCACGCGGTGTCCATGATGAAGGTCGGCCTGCAGAAAAGTTAGTTCGCGCCAATGCTTGTCGATCCTGCACTTC
>NW_021241178.1:0-1351 GCF_002162155.2 Triticum dicoccoides | reverse complement strand
CTGTATATGATGCAGCCGGAAGGTTTTGTCGATCCTAAGAACGCTAACAAAGTATGCAAGCTCCAGCGATCCATTTATGGGCTGGTGCAAGCATCTCGGAGTTGGAATATTCGCTTTGATGAGATGATCAAAGCGTTTGGGTTTATGCAGACTTATGGAGAAGCCTGCGTTTACAAGAAAGTGAGTGGGAGCTCTGTAGCATTTCTCATATTATATGTGGATGACATACTCTTGATGGGAAATAATATAGAATTTTTGGACAACATTAAGGCCTACTTGAACAAATGTTTTTCAATGAAGGACCTTGGAGAAGCTGCTTATATATTAGGCATCAAGATCTATAGAGATAGATCGAGACGCCTCATAGGTCTTTCACAAAGCACATACCTTGATAAGATTTTGAAAAAGTTCAAAATGGATGAGTCCAAGAAAGGGTTCTTGCCTATGTTACAAGGTGTGAGATTGAGCTCGACTCAGTCACCGACCACGACAAAAGATAAAGAAGAGATGAGTGTCATCCCCTATGCTTCAGCCATAGGATCTATTATGTATGCCATGCTGTGTACCAGACCTGATGTAAACCTTGCCGTAAGTTTGGTAGCAAGATACCAAAGTAATCCCGGCAAGGAACACTGGACAGCGGTCAAGAATATCCTGAAGTACCTGAAAAGGACAAAGGACATGTTTCTCGTTTATGGAGGAGACGAAGAGCTCGTCGTAAAGGGTTACGTCGACGCTAGCTTCGACTCAGATCCGGATGACTCTAAGTCACAAACCGGATACGTGTATATGTTGAATGGTGGAGCAGTAAGTTGGTGCAGCTGCAAGTAGAGCGTGGTGGCGGGATCTACGTGTGAAGCGGAATACATGGCGGCCTCGGAGGCAGCGCATGAAGCGATTTGGGTGAAGGAGTTCATCACCGACCTAGGAGTCATACCCAATGCGTCGGGGCCAATCAAACTCTTCTGTGACAACACTGGAGCCATTGCCCTTGCCAAGGAGCCCAGGTTTCACAAGAAGACCAGGCACATCAAGCGTCGTTTCAACTCCATCCGTGAAAATGTTCAAGATGGAGACATAGAAATTTGCAAAGTACATACGGATCTGAATGTCGCAGATCCGTTGACTAAACCTCTCTCGCGAGCAAAACATGATCAACACCAGAACTCTATGGGTGTTCGATTCATCACAATGTAACTAGATTGGTGACTCTAGTGCAAGTGGGAGACTGTTGGAAATATGCCCTAGAGGCAATAATAAAAGTATTATTATATTTCAATGTTCATGATAATTGTCTTTTATTCATGCTATAACTGTATTATCCGGAAATCGTAATACACGTGTGAATACA
>NW_021241177.1:0-4295 GCF_002162155.2 Triticum dicoccoides | reverse complement strand
AAGATGTGGCCGCTGCAGCCTGTCGGAATGACTCTGATGGCATTTACAGGTTGAAACCCCTCAATGAACAAAACTCAAGAATGTTATTGATGAATAGAGTATTTGGGTCTAAACATAGCTGTCCACCCCAACTTAAAGAAGTTATGGCTGATATTTTGAAGAAGTGTCATGGATTGCCACTTGCAATTATCACAATAGCTAGCTTATTAGCTAGTGAAGAAAGTTCAAGGAAGCGCTGGGAGAGTATAAGGGATTCTCTACGTCACCAGTTTGCCGAAAATTCCACCTTGGAAGAGATGAAGAGTATATTAAACCTTAGCTACATGCATCTTCCTGGTCGCCTGCGGGCATGTTTTTTGTACCTTGGTATGTATCCCGAGGATTGTGAGATTTTAAGAGATGATTTGGTTCGTCAGTGGATAGCAGAAGGCTTACTTGTTAGTAGTTCACGTGTAACAGATCTGGACGATGTTGGCAGGAGTTATTTCAATGAGCTTATCAATAGAAGCATGATCCAGCCTTGTAAAACAACATATGGAGAGGTGTTGTCTTGCAGAGTACATGACATCATGCTTGATTTTATCCTAAGCAGATGTGATAGAGACAACTTTATAAGTGTAGCATACAATTATGAAGACATGAAAAGGCTACATGGCAACAAATACAAGGTTCGTCGATTATCTGTGAGATCCATGGCAGGTAGTGAAACAACATATGACCCAAGAATAGTTCTTAGCCTATCGCAAGTTCGATCATTTACATTATTAGGGAACTCCATGCCTCCTATTTTGTTGTTCAAGTATCTTCGAGTGTTCAGAATTAATGCACCTAGGGGAAGCTTGAAGAGACTCGACCTCACTGCTATTAGCCAATTATTTCAGCTAAGGTATTTGTATATTTCGGGACCAGATTTCGTACAGGTCCCTGCTGAACTTCAAGGGCTTGTTTACTTGGAGATGCTAGACATACATGATGTTACAATGGAAGAAATGCTCCCTCAGTGGATTGGGAATATGAAATCGCTGCGGTGTCTGATAGTATGGAGGAACGAGCTGACCAATCAAAGAAAAGTGAATGTGATGAAGGTTATTATGGGTCTTGGTGGGCTGACTAATCTAAAGGAACTGAAGATCAAAGTGGGTTTTTTGGAGAGACCAGAACTGGATGCTTTGGCCTGCTCCATTGGAAAGCTCCATAACCTAAAAAATCTTCAAATTGATGGTATCACTGATGAAAAATATCAGTTAGGCTCATTATCCAATCCTTTTCAACGTATCGAGCATTTTCACGGGAAATTATGGAATTTCGGTAGAGTTCCCATATGGATGGGTGGTCTCCACTGCCTACGCATCCTCAACCTGTGTGTGGTAGATACATCAACTGAGGAGTTTCATCTTCTTGGAGAGCTTCCCTCCCTCGTTGAACTCCATTTTAGTGCGCAGTTTATCCCTAAAGAAAGGGCTATATTGAGTACAGGACTATTCCCGGTGTTGGAGCACTTCACATTTTTGTCTGGGGAAGATGTTATGGCATACCTGGGGTTTGAGGCGGGGGTCATGCCCAACCTACAAACCCTCAACATTTGTTTTATTAAGGAGTGGGGCGGCAGTATACCTGTCGGCATGGAGCACCTGTTACGCCTCCAGAAGATACATATGTTTGGGCCTTGCTCCCATGATGCCACGGTGTCTGCAGTCAGGAAAGTTGTATCAACGAACCCAAACCACCCTTCCGTTAAATATTGGTATTAGTTGACTTCCGGTGTCGAAAAGCAGTTTGAATATGTCAGATTATGCGGGCAATCTGTTTTACCGACAATGAGCTGCCGCAGCAGGCCCTTCAATTAAGGATGGACATGCTGAGTTGGAAATCTTGTGGCGCTGTCCGGGAATTGCATGACCCAGTGCATGTAATCCAGAGCAGCTACGGGGCTCGGAACTAGCGCCCTGAATTGCTTGGAGATGTGATTGAGAATTTGGAGTCCACAGTCCAGCGAAGCTTTACATTGTTGTTTGTGCAGTTGACTGCAGAACTTTTGGAGACTGATGTGTTAAGAGATTATATAAAAAGCTCTAGAGTTTTGGGAAAACTTAATGTACCTGTACGTTTCTTGAAGAAGGTAATCATACTCTGTGTTACAATTATACTTTTCTTCATTGGCAATATAATTTTGTTGTTGTTGGATAATCAACTTCCAAGTTATGTTTCCTGTACTTATAGAGATGGCAACAACTTCTTCATTTCTATAAGTACGGACAAATTTTGTTGTTGGATAATCAACTTCCAAGTTGTTGTTGTTTGCCATTTCTATAGGTACAGTTCGTCAATTCATATCTAAGTTTGTTAACTTTCTAGTTTGCACAGCTCTGTAGGTAGATAGGCTACTGGTTTCTTTAGTACTAAGTAAAGTATTCTTCATCCGTTGACTAATTGCTCTGGATTTACGCAGCCGTAAACTGAAATGTTTACTCGTGGTTAAACAACTGCATCCACCATCTGGCCATCTTTAATCTAATCCAATAGCTTAGATCTGGTGTCCTAGCATTTTTTGCTGCCTCTGTAACTGAATTTCTTAATATCTCTGTAGTTTTCAGAAGAAGAAGAATTTGCAAGAATATTTGTCGTTGCTACAGCATTAGTTGGTGAACTTGTTAGCAAATCTGCAGGAGACCTTTACAATCTAGTTTATATCGCTAGAGTAAACAGCATTGGCCGGTATCTTGTTTGTATTTTTATGACGATTGGAAAGCAAGAGTTGGTGGTGCAGCAGCTGAGATTTTTTTTATATATTAAGTGTCAAGTTTTTGTTCTGGTTGATCTTGGGCTTGATGAAATGGTGTTATTCTGCTTAACATTACAGGTCCAGAGCTCAAGCAAAATGGACCACAAAGCCGAGAGGTGAAGCGCCAACAATTCGGAAGAGGAGCCTTTGCTGCGAAGGAAGCTGCAGTTGAAGCCACGTATGAGGCTGCTGTGGAGAAGAGAAGCGGCAGAGGCAAAACAAGGTTGAAACTTCAGAGAAGGAAGCAGAAGAAGATGAGGCAAACAGACAAGGTAGAAGCTGAAGGGAAGAAGTGGCTGGCCCTGGCCTATGAGTCTTCTTCTGCCTGAAGATATGTTCTGTCGGCATGCAGCATGATGATATATGATTTGTGGATGTGATACATTGGAGTAGTAACAGATTCTGCACCAGTTCTCTTTTCTGTCTTTCCTGAACATATGTAGAGAGTGGACAGTTTTTAAGTTAATTACCGTGAGGCGCAAGTGTTGATTCATGCCGGTCCGTCCCAGTTGCTATGAAATCCGAGCGGCAATTATGTAGCAGATGTAATTCAGTTTCTGTTGACTGTGGAAATACCAGTTGACTATGTATGTATGCTGAAAACTACTAATTCTGAACTAGTCTCAAACCTGGGAATGAATTGTTCATATACATTCAGCCTATGTACGTTTCTGTCTGAACCCCTTTCACTTTTTGCATGGAGGGTGGAGTTTCTGCACAGCATTTTGAAGCTGACGAAGAATGCAACTGAGACTCTGCATTCCTGTTACAGTATCTGTCGTGCCCACCCTGCAGACAATCAGGCATACATGTCTAGTAATGGAGTTCTGTGTATTAGTAGTAATGGAGTTGTGTTTTAGAAATAGCATGACTGATCTGATAGTATGTTCTTTACCATGCTCCTAATTGTTAGGATTGGTCAATGATATAGTTTAACAGCTCCCTGATTTGGTATTCAAGCGTAGTTTGAACCTGCCACTCGAGATTGTGATTTTGTTGAGTAAATTGCATAAAACCATCATTTTGAGGGCTAGATTTGCGAAAAACACTAGGATATTGATTCGCTGCAGAAAGCACCACGTCTAGTGTAATTGTTTTGCAAAAACCACTAATCGGCGGATCGGGCCGTGTTAAATGAGTTTATGACAGGTCGGGGCCGTTTTTCGCCTACGTGGCACTCCAGGCCGTCCCGACAGCCGGCAGACGGCGTCAGACGGCGCCGTTCGGTCCTATAGCTTTCTAAAGCGTGAACCATTGCCACTTTTCCACTCTGCTTGCTCGCTCCTGACTCGTGCAGCTCTCGCTCTCGCTCTGTTCTTGGTCGCTGTCGGTGTCAAAACCGGCGAATCTCGGGTAGAGGGTCCCGAACTGTGCGTCTAGGCGGATGGTAACAGGAGACAAGGGACACGATGTTTTTACCGAGGTTCGGGCCCTCTCGATGGAGGTAAAACCCTACTCCTGCTTGATTAATATTGATGATATGGGTAATACAAGAGTGGATCTACCACGAGAT
>NW_021241176.1:17346-19234 GCF_002162155.2 Triticum dicoccoides | reverse complement strand
GGGCCAGTGCTCCTCTGAGTGTTGGTCCGAACTAGAGCCCTGTGCAGCGCCCCCTCGGGGAAAATCGAGGTTTGGTTTTAGTTGTACGGATTGCTCATCTGAGTGTGCCCTGAGAAAGAGATATGTGCAGCTCCTATCGGGATTTGTCGGCACATTCGGGCGGTGTTGCTGGTTTAGTTTTACCCTGTCGAAATGTCTTGTACCGGGATACCGAGTCTGATCGGAACGTCTCGGGTGGAGGTCTATTCCTTCGTTGACCGTGAGAGCTTGTCATGGGCTAAGTTGGGACACCCCTGCAGGGTATTATCTTTCGAAAGCCGTGCCCGCGGTTATGGGCAGATGGGAATTTGTTAACGTCCGGTTGTAGAAAACCCGAAGTTGACCTTAATTAAAATACATCAACCGTGTGTGTAACCCTGATGGTCTCTTTCCGGCGGAGTCCGGGAAGTGAACACGGTGTTGGAGTTATGCTTGACGTAGGTTGCTATAGGATCACTTCTTGATCATACTTTTATCGACCGTGCTTTGCCCTCTCTTCTCGCTCTCTTTTGCGATTGTAGCCACCATATATGCTAGTCGCTTGCTGCAGCTCCACCTCATTACTCCATCCTTCCTATAAGCTTAAATAGTCTTGATCTCGCGGGTGCGAGATTGCTGAGTCCCCGTGGCTCACAGGTACTTCCAAAACCAGTTTGCAGGTGCCTATCTTACCGTGCAGATGACGCAACCAAGCTTAAGGAGGAGCTCGATGAAGATCTTGCCCTTTGTGTTGTTTCGTTCTAGTTGATCAGTAGTGGAGCCCAGTTGGGGTCGATCGGGGACCTTTGTCGCATTTGGGGTTCTTCTTTTATTTTGGTTCCGTAGTCGGACCTTGATTGTATCTGGATGATGTAATGCTTTATTCATGTATTTGTGTGAAGTGGCGATTGTAAGCCAACTATGTATCTCTTTCCCTTATGTATTACATGGGTTGTGTGAAGATTACCTCACTTGCGACATTGCTTTCAATGCGGTTATGCCTCTAAGTCGTGCTTCGACACGTAGGAGATATAGCCGCATCGAGGGCGTTACAAGTTGGTATCAGAGCCTTCCCCGACCTTAGGAGCCCCATTGCTTGATCGTTTTTAGCGGCCGAGTTTGAGTCTAGAAAAAAAATGTTTTGAGTCATTTAGGAATTATATATCGGAGAGTTAGGAATTCTTTTTACTCCCCAGTCTCTTCATCGCTCTGGTAAGGCATCCTGACGTAGAGTTTTGACTCTTCTCTTCTCAAATTTCACTAAAAAAAATTTTAGGATCACGCGGGTATCTTGGAATCGTTCCGATGGTTTTATGATGAGAACATTGTCTTGGTGCCTCCTGTCAGGGGTTTAGTGGAAGTGTCCCGGGGAGTTGAGCTCTGAGGTGTTGTCGTCATAATTTTATCGTTGCAGTTCTGGAATACCTGAGTTTAGTACGCCGACATCGAAAATCTCTTTTATGCAGTTGTTGGTGAGATAACCCCGATAACCCAGTACTGAGGTGAGTACGGGAGTATTGCCATGACTTGTATAACGGATGCTTTTCGAAGGTTGAGGTAGGCGATTTCCGAAGGTTTCTTGGTTATGTGTTGAAGGATGGATACAGCTGGATGTAGGATTTGTTAGTTTTGGGTGAGATATTATGCTTCCCCTGTATCCCCAACACCTGATTGCATAACCTGAAAATTTCGGGAGTTTCATAGGTGGGAATTCAAGTAGCTCTTAGGATATCTTTCTGACGGATGTATGATATGAAATTGGGGTTCGACGTCTAGTGGTCCGCCTATTCACGGTCGATTTTACAGTGGTCTCGTTGTGTCTTAAAGAGTTGTCAGGACCCCGACTCAATGCCACATCGATCTAGCATGT
>NW_021241176.1:0-15199 GCF_002162155.2 Triticum dicoccoides | reverse complement strand
GTTCCTGAGGACGGCTGCAATGAGACAACCCACCATGTACTCCTACATGGCCTCTCACCGCTACCTTTACCAAATCGTGTTCACACACTTAGCTCACACACAGTAGGACAGGTTCACACGCCTCTGATTCATCCCCGATGAATCAGACCTGACTCAACTCTAAGCAATAGCAGGCATGACAAACAAACATGAATGAGTAGGCACATCAGGGCTCAAACAACTCCTACTCATGCTAGTGGGTTTCATCTATTTACTGTGGCAATGACAGGTCATGCAAAGGACAAAGGGGTTCAGCTACCGCAGCAAGTAACAGATGAATCGGTGTTGTCCTAATGCAGTAAAAGAGAGCAGGAGCGAGAGAGTAGGATTGTATCGGAATGAACAAGGGGGTTTTGCTTGCCTGGCACTTTTGAAGATAACATTGAGTCTTCATCAGTGTCAACGATCACATCATCGGTATCACGTCTATCGAGAGGGAACAACACCGGCAACATAGAAGGGAACACAATCAATGCAATGCACAATATGATGCATGATCATGACATGGCAAAATGAATGTGTTTTGAGCTAATGCAACTAGCAACAGATTAAATGAAGTTGGTTTGAATACAAGATTCAAATTCAAACTCCGTATGTGATTATTCAAATGCCATTTAATTGATTTGTGCTAAACAGCAGCTATAAGTTGTTCTAACATGCACTAAAATGGTACAGATGGATTCCTTGAATTTTTCTGATAATTTTTCATATATAATTTATTTAATTTGGAGTTACGGTTAATTTTCTATGAATTTTAGAAGTTTTGGTTATTATCTGAAATTTATAAATCATTTTTGATTTATTTTAATTCCAGAAACAAATACTGCGTCAGCATGACGTATTAGTGACGTCAGCAGGTCAACGTGGCTGGTCCAGGTCAAACCTGGCCAGTGGGGTCCACACGTCAGTGTCTCAGACTGGTTTGTGTCGCTGACATGTGGGCCCAGTCAACGGCCACGTCAGCGCGGTCAAAACTGACGCGTGGGGCCACTGTGGTTAACTTAAACTAAACAGGGGTTAACCGTGGTTAGTTAAGGGCGTGGGGCCCATATGTCAGTGAGAGATAGGGCTGTTAGCTGGGTCATTAGCGACTAAATAAGTGTGCCACGTCGGCGTCACCGGAGACCAGCCGGCGGCGACCACAGGACACGGCGGGGGCACGCCGGACTTGCGCTAGAGGCGTCAGCTTGGCGCGCTGAGGGCACCAGGGGATGGCCCTTGCTCTCGCGCATCCATAGGACCAAGTGGGAGGTCGTGGGGTCGCCGGAACTCATGCCGGCGACGAGCTTTGGCGGCGATGGTGTTCGGTGGTGCTCGGGCGCGTCGCTACGGTGCATCAGTGAGCAAATGGAGAGGCTGGGCAGCACCTGCTAGTCATGGGGAGCACTAAGAGCAGCACAATGAGGCCAGGGGAGCACGGAGGCTATGCGTGCAGCAGCAATGGCGGACGGTGGCTTCGGTGCTCGTGGGGAACGGCGCTACGGCACGGAGGGGAGCATGCTGAGTTAGGGGAGAGGGTCAGTGACTCACGGCGATGACGAGGGGACGCTCGGCGAGGTCGGGGACGGTCCGGAGCCGGCGAATTTGGCGAAGATGGCCGGCGGTCCCGAGGTTGAAGAAGGCATCGAGGGCGGTGTTGTGGCACGTCCGGGGCCTCGTGGCTCGTTGAGGAGGTAGAGGGAGGACCGGCGGAGCTTCCTGGGGCGTCGGTGAGCCGTGGGGTGGCCGGTAGCCACGGTGGCTCTCGTCGGTGGCGGCGGCTCCGTTCGGTCGCGGGAGGGGAAACAGAGGAGCGAGGGGGAGGGAGGTCCAGCGAGCGAGGGAGAAGTGAGAGGGGGTCGGGGCTGCGTGGCGTCGCGGGAGGGACCAGGGAAGGAGGAGGCAGCCAGGCAGGGAGGAGGTGGCCTCCTCGGCCGCGCGCGTGCGAGCACGCAGCTGCTCCCACTGGCAAGAGGAAGACGACAGGGGGGGAGTAGCGGTGGCGGGCTGGGCCGGCTGGGCCGGTTCTGGTGGGCTGCACGGGTGAGGCCAGGTAAGTCCTTCTCTCTCTCTCTTTTATTTTTTTCTTCTGTTTTGTTTTATTTAATTTCGTTTTGCCACTGTTTTGAATTTTAAACAAATTCAAACAATGCCAAAAACTCCTCTGAATAATTTTATTTGGCTAGATGGACTTTTCCAAAAGCTCATAAAATATTTCAGGGGTATTTGAAATTATATTCTAATTATATGAATATAATTCAAATTCAAATAGCTAATGATTTAAATTCAAAGTCCCAAAAATAAATCCTTAAAAATGTTCAATATTTTGGTTGGGACCAGAACCCTTACCAAAAATTATCAAACATTTAAGAAGAGCCTTTTGGAGCAATGAATGAGATTTCTAGGGTTTTTGCCCCTCTTTTATTTAGGGTTTTGAGGCTTCCAATATTCCTCAATTCAAGTTTCAAAAATATAGACCTAGAGCAATGCCAGAAGCTAGGGATGTGACAACTCACCCCCACTAAACAAGAATCTCGTCTCGAGATTCAAGCGTAGGGTAGGATGAAGGGGAAACGCAAACTAGTACAATCTTCACGATCCAGGGTGCACTTCAGTTGAACGTTGATTCATTCACCATCATTGTCTTGATGTCTTGTTCTGAGAAATCCTGCCAACATGACATGGAGGGAAGAAGGAGACTCTAGAAGGGTCGATCTTCTCGAAGATCGAACAACTCACGGAATGAGACATAGGACCATCTCTCGGGTTGAGACACGAGATACACGTCAAGAGGGCTGGAAAGAAACGGATGACGAAGGTTCACTAGGTAGACAACAATTCCACACTTAAAAAGGTGGTAAACGATTGTCCACGTAGCGAGGAGTTGAGTTGCTATGATACCACGACGAAACATCCTGGAGGAGGGTGATTCATAGATTATTTCCTTAAGTGGCAAAAAGAATTACCTATGATTCAAAGATCATTGAAACTCTTTATACCAGCCTAAGGCAATTCTCGAGCGATCGTTTGGAGGGGGGTCGGTAGAATGGCATACTCGGACTTGGATGATGTGGATTACCTTGTTGAAGACAACGTAATGGATGAATTTTCTTACCACCGGAAATGGAAGAGACCCATGGTAGAATGGCACAATGGCGGTGCAAGCTGGGAACAGAATGCAAATGCTGGGAATGATTCTGGTAACTGGGGAAGAACCCAACAATAGAGAGTGAATTCACTGTTTGAAAAGGTCATAGCATTGACGAGGGAACTGAGAGCATCCCAATTAGTGTCGATGATAACACCTAGCGCTTGTGCGTGCTCTCAAGAACTTGAGCATTTCCACAATCATCAAGGTTTTACCAACATCCGTGTCAAGGGTGCTGACAACACAACATACTACCATGATGAATAGTGATGGACGATGCAGATGCGAAGGAGGATAACACTTTCTCTGATTTCACCTTAGCGAGGCCAAGCAAATAAAATCTAGATGATCGACCGAGAGACATTTAGCACTCCGCTTCTAATGTTCTCCTTCATGTGCTAGTATAACCCATTCATAGATATGGTTTGATATCTAAAACATCAAGTAAAAGGTCGGACTTCGGGAACACAAAAATCCATAGGGGCAACTAGGGAGTAAATCCTACGAAATCCCTATGGGGGGGGGGGTGGCCAACTTCCTCAAACAAGATACTATAATAATAGGTCTACCGGATGGGTATGTTGGCCACGACATCCACCTTACCGGTTATCGAGAGACCAATATTATAGTTCTTAGGGAAATGTTCCAACCATCATATCTGCCTGAGATTCAGCTCTGGTTGGTGTTAGGATATTCCAGGCTCATCGAGTCTTAGGAAGAAAAATGAAAGTTTGCAACACAAATCGACGAGATGACGTTGCGGGATTCTCGGGAGATGAACTACGATAGCAAGCTCCAAAACATGAGCTGGTTCTGCTACAAACATGTGAACACGTTGTCCAAGACAAGCATGACCACAAAGTAGTCTTATAATAAAACACTACCGAGTTCTGGTTGGGAACCATCAGCGAGGATATCGAAGTTCTTTCATAAGTCCGGATTAGCTCTTATGAAGATACTCCTTCTCCTTGAACAAATCAGTCAGTGGCTTGGTGTGCTAGGGATACATATAGATTGAAGGTTGCAAGTCTTCAAACCACAGCATTCTTCGCACGTGTGCATGACTGATTTGGAATGATTCCAAAGAAAGCAACATTAACTTTCTCGAGTCCACGGCGGTAACTTGCATCAAATGCACATGAACTAGAGGAAGCACTTCTTACATCCGAACATATGCTTCATGAGCTAGCATGAACAAATGCTTTCAAAAGTTTCCAACACTAGCTTAATGTTCAGCAAAATTATGGGGAAGACAAGGATGTTGGCAATGGGCACAACAACAATTCATCTGGGTTTCCTTCTAAAAGGAATTCCATAGTTAAGTGAACAAGTGATAGCATTGGTCAGACCCAAAAGATATAATGGTGTATGCTCGAGGGATCAACCACGAGTAAGACAACATTACGAATATCGTTGGTTCTGGTCTGATTGGATGATAGCCCATACTCAAATTATAGATGGGGTAAGACAATAGGTCCAACAACTGATCACAAGGACCAATTAATGAAGATATCATCTTTCTTCAACACACACACATACACAGAAAGATATCCCTTAACATGAACTAAGTCAGACAAGCTTTTATCTTCCAACTCTCCAAGTTGTTGTCTAGCTTAACCAACTAGTTCCGGGATATCCAACACAGATCCTTGGAGAAGGATGGTTCAGAAGGAACCAACTTGATCACGAGCTCAACACAGCGGTCAGGTGACAACCTGGTAATACTTCCGAGAAGATCTTCGGGAAATCACGAACCACCGATATGTTACTAAGCTCGAGAACAATATTGCTTTTTGAGGCAAGACGATATGATCAATAGAGCGAAGATTTGAAATAACCCTAACTCATCGATCAAGGAGTGTACCGAGAACAAGGACTAGGTAGCACGATCAATCTTAGAATGATGATTCACTAACCAACATGCTAAGAATGAAATTATTGTCCTTTAACTACCAAACAACGGAGTTGCTAGCAGTATTGATTTCACACACCACGATTCACTTGTCGACATTCCGGTTACGATAACACAGGAACCGAGGAATGAACAATGATGGTGAGAAGTATCACTGTGTCAAGAGTTCATAGGATGGTGTGCAATTCCTATAACAATCTCGATATAAAATATGTAATACTCCAAGGTAGAGCAGAACAAAAGCTGGATTAGCAATTTGATCTGCGGAGCACAACTTCTTTGACCCAATCCTGGATAGGGAAGAGGTACTGGAGTTTGTTTCTCCTAGTCATTCCGCGATAGAATGGCTTGACGGACCACAAGAGTAATAGGCATCGATAAACGAACGCACGTATACTCTTGACTATCAATTGATAGACGAAGGTCAGTAGACAACTAAAGAGGGACAACTCAAAGGAACATATAACTTTCTGAGTTGTGGATACATGGGTTGGTATGCCGAACAAAGTTCAACATAATTCTTCCGGATAACCCATGCAGAAAGGTTGAGCTGGCAGAGTCACAATATAGCATGGAGAACTCATAGAGGGCCTGTTGTGATCTTTTGATCCAACAAACTTCTGCCATAATGGTTCATGGTATTTGGAAGAACGATATACCACGGACCTCGAGGACTATCGCAAAGGTTACTAATATACTAAAGGAACTAGCAACACTATCAACATGATGTAAGTAGGGGGAATATCGGGTTTAAGAACCCAGGAATAAAATACCTACTAACTAAATGGCATCACAGGATGCTTTCGATAATAAAGGCCAGAATCTTCACACTAGGACACAAATCATGGCTAGACCACTAGATGATCCCCTGAGACACCTAGGGTCATAATAATAACTCCAACATAAATGTCAAGGCAATAATTACCTCAACACACCGATTAGTGTGGTTAATCTGGCCCATGGGAACATCGGAAACAGAAGGAAGGGATTTGCAAATGCATCGGACTATTTAGAAACCTGGGATGACTCGGACAGCATAACGGCTATAATTGCTCAAAAAGATTTGAGACAATCACAAAAATGGTGGCATAACCACTCAGAAGCACAATATCAAGGTTCCGAGATCAACAATTAACATACGAAAGTAGTAGGAACTGAACTGAGACTTAAATCCAACAATCTTATAAGTCTACTGATTAGTAACACGTGATCCTAATAGAAAGAAGAGATAGCCTAGTTCTTAATCCCCGCAGGAAAGATAAGATGACTCGGATCAGAAGGGCATGAGGTATAAGGAGTAAAAAGAGCCTTACGTTCCATCCCACAATCAATTCCCTTATATAACTAAAGAATTTCTAGACTCAACTTCGACCAGTTTGGCTTGGTAATCCTACAGGCAGTCAAGCTCTGATACCAACGCTGTCAAGACCCCGACTCAATGCCACATCGATCTAGCATGTAACACCTCATATCACTTTGCGGCCTCACGCACGGTATTCCCACGGGTGTCGCCTTACCTTTGCCCGGGACCGTTTGCGCCTTTTGGCACACGTATATGACAGTGTCGCTAGCATCCATATGATAAGGAGCCCGGGCTGACATGGCTAGTCGTAAACCCAAAGCGGCACAGACTTACAGGGACAGGCATCCATGACCCAGCATCGAACGTGTCGGTCATCAGCGAGTGAATCCAGGCTGTAGCACTGGGCTAGCAGGACTCCGCTGAACCGGGCTGTAGCGGGCTAACAGGACTCCGGTATTCACCGCGTGACATTTCCCCGAAGGGACAGACACAGGAACGAAGAAGGACACATGCCGGCCAGCCTAAGTGTTCCGGAGCAGTAGCAAGCTACCATGGCTCGGTGGAAACACTAGGAGACATTTCCCCGTAAGAGAGGCTACTAAAGATAAACAACTAGATGGTCAGATCCCACACATACCAAGCATTTCAATAACATACACACAATATGCTCGATATGTGCAAATACAACATGGCATCACAACATGACTCTATGACTCAAGTAATCTATTCAATAGGCTCCGAGGAGCGAGATATTACAAACATGGGTCTCATGACCCAACATTCAGAGCATACAAATCAAGCACAAGCGGAAGCTATCATGTCTGAGTACAGACATCTATAAATGAAAAAGGCTGAGAAGCCTGACTATCTACCAGATCCTGCCGAGGGCACAAGATCGTAGCTGAGGTATCAAGCTAAACGTCGAAGACCACGCGGAAATACTAGTGAGACTGAAGTCTCTCTGCAAAAACATAAAATAGGCAAACGTGAGTACAAATGTACCCAGCAAGACTTACATCAGAACTATCTACATATGCATCATTATCAACAAAGGGGATGGTGGGGTTTAACTGCAGCAAGCCAGCTTTGACTCGGTGGCTATCCTGAACTACGACTGCAAGTAACTCTTTTGAGGTGGCGCACACGAGTCCACATATTCACCATATCAATACACCACTATGGATCCGCTCCCGTCTCCCTACGAGAACGCCATCCATAGCACTCATGCTTATCTTGCGTATTTTAGAGTATCCACTTTCACTTGTCTATGAACTATGCAATGGGGTCCAAGTTTCCATATCCGAGGAATCCGGCTATTCGAATAGATGATGTTAACCCTGCAGGGGTGTACTTCTTCACACACGCTCTCGCCACTTACCGCCCTGTACACGTCTTGTACCTCGGCAACCTTCAAGCGGAAGCCGGGCGAGGGAGTCGGCCACGACCTGACTAACCGAACAAGTCTCTAGTCCAGGTTTATCGCCTATTCGGGTTCCATCCGCAAGGAGATCCGGCCGGGGTGTCGCTTACGGCCCCAAACGATGTGTGCAGGGTTCCCAAGCCCACCAACCGGGTGCCACTTGGTACACCGGGCCACTGTGCCTAGTCTGTCCCAAGCCCACCTGTACCGGGTGCCACTTGGTAGACTACTAACACTACCTACAAACACCAGAAACTAGTTGCAACTCCTGGACAGAGGTCATGTTGATTAATAAGTCGAGAGAGCTTGGAGCGCCCGGAGCCCAATGTGTGGTAGTAACTGATCATGGATCACACACACAGAACTCAGTTCCTGAGGACGGCTGCAATGAGACAACCCACCATGTACTCCTACATGGCCTCTCACCGCTACCTTTACCAAATCGTGTTCACACACTTAGCTCACACACAGTAGGACAGGTTCACACGCCTCTGATTCATCCCCGATGAATCAGACCTGACTCAACTCTAAGCAATAGCAGGCATGACAAACAAACATGAATGAGTAGGCACATCAGGGCTCAAACAACTCCTACTCATGCTAGTGGGTTTCATCTATTTACTGTGGCAATGACAGGTCATGCAAAGGACAAAGGGGTTCAGCTACCGCAGCAAGTAACAGATGAATCGGTGTTGTCCTAATGCAGTAAAAGAGAGCAGGAGCGAGAGAGTAGGATTGTATCGGAATGAACAAGGGGGTTTTGCTTGCCTGGCACTTTTGAAGATAACATTGAGTCTTCATCAGTGTCAACGATCACATCATCGGTATCACGTCTATCGAGAGGGAACAACACCGGCAACACAGAAGGGAACACAATCAATGCAATGCACAATATGATGCATGATCATGACATGGCAAAATGAATGTGTTTTGAGCTAATGCAACTAGCAACAGATTAAATGAAGTTGGTTTGAATACCAGATTCAAATTCAAACTCCATATGTGATTATTCAAATGCCATTTAATTGATTTGTGCTAAACAGCAGCTATAAGTTGTTCTAACATGCATGAAAATGGTACAGATGGATTCCTTGAATTTTTCTGATAATTTTTCATATATAATTTATTTAATTTGGAGTTACGGTTAATTTTCTATGAATTTTAGAAGTTTTGGTTATTATCTGAAATTTATAAATCATTTTTGATTTATTTTAATTCCAGAAACAAATACTGCGTCAGCATGACGTATTAGTGACGTCAGCAGGTCAACGTGGCTGGTCCAGGTCAAACCTGGCCAGTGGGGTCCACACGTCAGTGTCTCAGACTGGTTTGTGTCGCTGACATGTGGGCCCAGTCAACGGCCACGTCAGCGCGGTCAAAACTGACGCGTGGGGCCACTGTGGTTAACTTAAACTAAACAGGGGTTAACCGTGGTTAGTTAAGGGCGTGGGGCCCATATGTCAGTGAGAGATAGGGCTGTTAGCAGGGTCATTAGCGACTAAATAAGTGCGCCACGTCGGCGTCACCGGAGACCAGCCGGCGGCGACCACAGGACACGGCGGGGGCACGCCGGACTTGCGCTAGAGGCGTCAGCTTGGCGCGCTGAGGGCACCAGGGGATGGCCCTTGCTCTCGCGCATCCAGAGGACCAAGTGGGAGGTCGTGGGGTCGCCGGAACTCATGCCGGCGACGAGCTTTGGCGGCGATGGTGTTCGGTGGTGCTCGGGCGCGTCGCTACGGTGCATCAGTGAGCAAATGGAGAGGCTGGGCAGCACCTGCTAGTCATGGGGAGCACTAAGAGCAGCACAATGAGGCCAGGGGAGCACGGAGGCTATGCGTGCAGCAGCAATGGCGGACGGTGGCTTCGGTGCTCGTGGGGAACGGCGCTACGGCACGGAGGGGAGCATGCTGAGTTAGGGGAGAGGGTCAGTGACTCACGGCGATGACGAGGGGACGCTCGGCGAGGTCGGGGACGGTCCGGAGCCGGCGAATTTGGCGAAGATGGCCGGCGGTCCCGAGGTTGAAGAAGGCATCGAGGGCGGTGTTGTGGCACGTCCGGGGCCTCGTGGCTCGTTGAGGAGGTAGAGGGAGGACCGGCGGAGCTTCCTGGGGCGTCGGTGAGCCGTGGGGTGGCCGGTAGCCATAGTGGCTCTCGTCGGTGGCGGCGGCTCCGTTCGGTCGCGGGAGGGGAAACAGAGGAGCGAGGGGGAGGGAGGTCCAGAGAGCGAGGGAGAAGTGAGAGGGGGTCGGGGCTGCGTGGCATCGCGGGAGGGACCAGGGAAGGAGGAGGCAGCCAGGCAGGGAGGAGGTGGCCTCCTCGGCCGCGCGCGTGCGAGCACGCAGCTGCTCCCACTGGCAAGAGGAAGACGACAGGGGGGGGGAGTAGCGGTGGCGGGCTGGGCCGGCTGGGCCGGTTCTGGTGGGCTGCACGGGTGAGGCCAGGTAAGTCCTTCTCTCTCTCTCTTTTATTTTTTTCTTCTGTTTTGTTTTATTTAATTTCGTTTTGCCACTGTTTTGAATTTTAAACAAATTCAAACAATGCCAAAAACTCCTCTGAATAATTTTATTTGGCTAGATGGACTTTTCCAAAAGCTCATAAAATATTTCAGGGGTATTTGAAATTATATTCTAATTATATGAATATAATTCAAATTCAAATAGCTAATGATTTAAATTCAAAGTCCCAAAAATAAATCCTTAAAAATGTTCAATATTTTGGTTGGGACCAGAACCCTTACCAAAAATTATCAAACATTTAAGAAGAGCCTTTTGGAGCAATGAATGAGATTTCTAGGGTTTTTGCCCCTCTTTTATTTAGGGTTTTGAGGCTTCCAATATTCCTCAATTCAAGTTTCAAAAATATAGACATGATGCACACATGAAGCTAGCCTAGAGCAATGCCAGAAGCTAGGGATGTGACAAGAGTCCTTGGCTATGCCGACTCGGGGACGCTTCGTATGTCATGTGCACTGCCTTGTACATGATGGTGCTGTACGATCGAGCCCGTGTAGGCCCCACCACGAAAACTTCGGACGAAATCTCTATCATATGTTTGTTCTGGCTTATTTTGCAAGCCAATCCTTTGTTTTGTTTTGAGTTGTGGTATTCGAGTTGCTTCGAAGTCAAATGTTGATTCCATACCTTTTCCAAATGGTGTTCTCATATTCCTATGTGAATACTAATCCTTCTTGATCATCGAGTCTGTCTTGTCAATCCTTTTTTTAACCGGTGTGTCTCTCCTCAAGTGGATCCGTTCACGTCAACATTTGCAAGATCATTTATCACTTCTTCTCAACGGTGTTTGTTTCATCCGTCTCCAAGTTGCCTTTGTTTTTCCCACCCTCCCTCCCTTTTGTTTTTCTTCAAGGACTAAGATTTCTTCTTCAAGTATCCATTTTATTGATGGGAAGTTTCTCCATTCTTTTCCGTCAATGTTCTTATCCGGTGATTCTTATGAAGATTCTAATGGAGCTTCAAGTTCGTCATTCCTCGTTCTTTTCTTCTCCGGTGGATTTAATTCAAGCTTTGGTATTAAGCATACACCTTTTCTTTTTTTTCCAATGCTTTTCTTATGCCGGTGCACCTCTTAATCATCCATCTCTCGCTATTAAATTGTTCCGGAGTGCTCAAGATATCTCGAAGATTCGTGTTTCCACTCTGCATTCGTTCAAGCTCTTTCGAGATTGGTATCTCATTCAAGTCATTTAATTCAACCGGTGCAACATCTCTTTTAAATCTTTTCAACGGTGTTCTTTTGAGTGGGCCCTAACCCACAGGTCTTTTCCGAGGATCTTACCTGACTCTTCTATTTTCCCAGAGCTATCCTAAATTCTTCTCCAAGTTTGACGTAAGAATGAGTTATCATTAGTCAAATGCTTTTCTCCAAGATCTTTCAAATTCTTTTCATAGTTGGCTCAACCTCTTCGCTTTTGATTCTTCCGGTGTGCCTCAATAATTCTTGGTGGTGTTTCTCGTTGTCATTCTCATCATTTGAAGACCGAAGAAGAGTTTCTCTTTAATCTTGCTCTATTCTCTTCAAGATTCATGGTGCTAGCTTGTTGCCATCCTCTCATAATTGTTTTCGATTGTGAGAATCTTTTTCACCCATAAGGAGATATTCAAGAGTCTTCTCAGTGTGTCATCCGGAGTCCATCAATTCAGGTTTATTCATTCTCAGCCGTCAGTTATCATTCTCCTATCTTGCCGGTGCATTAATCGAATATCCTCTAATCAGTTCTTGATCTCTTTGTTCTCATGTATCTAGTTTGTCTCAAGCACCTTCGTTCATTTGCTAATTCTTACCGGTGATGCACCCCTACTTCGATCATTTTCAATTCTTACGGTGGTTCTTTCAAGATCTCTCTTCCTTGTCCATCATATCAATTCATTTGTTGTTCCAATCCTACCGGTGGTTCGTTGAAGACCTTCTCAAGTTTACGTTATATCTCTCTTAATCTTTTCTACGAGAATAAGTAATATGTCAAATCCGTTGATTGTCATCAATTTAATTGGTGAAGGATAGACATAACATAACTCTTATTCTTGTTTCATCAAGTTTATTCAATTTCTTTTCCGGAGTGGTTCATCGTATCACATTCTCAGTTCGAGTTGCTCATCTTTTCTTTCCCGGAGTTCCAAGATCTAATTATCATTCCAAAGATCTATCTAATCATTGCAAGGATTCACCTTGTGTTTTCAATTTCTCTTTCTTTTCATTCCTTTTGTTTACCGGAGTTCTTCATGGAGGTTCTACATGATGGTTCATCAAGGATTTAATTCCCTTCTCAAAGTTTTCATCGAGATTCTTTCCTAAGGAGCTCAAGCTTTCTTCATATGGTAATCCGGAGTGCGATTCTTTCTACCGTATTTTCGAGGTGGTATTATGTCATTCTTGATAATTTGAGTTCATGTTCCATGATTCACATGTTGTTAAGAATGAGTTATTTTTAAATCCATCAACCTCGTTGTTGGAGTTATCTTGTGTCATATTTCACCTAAAAGCCTTCCATTGGGAATGTTGCTATTTGTGGTGCTTGCCAATGATCCAAGTTATCTCTTTATCATCTTGGTGGAAGAAGTTTTCATCTCTTCATTGATCTCAAGCAAGCAATTGTTTCCGTTAGTGGCCGGTTGTCACCTCATAATTTTGAGATGTTTTCCATAAGCCCACTACAAGCTTGTGATTTTCGTTGTTGATTTTCCAACAACTCCGTTCAATTCTTCTTTGCAAGGATGCTTTCCAAACTCATTTGTGGCAGAAGTTGGCATTTTCTTCTCCATTCTGTTATTCCAATGATATATCTTCTATTATTTCTTTCGGAGGCATTGTGACGTTGCTCTTTTCACTCACCATCTCGATTCGTGAGGATCGTGTTCTTTTCTTGCTTATCCATTTAACCGGAGTGTCGTGTTTTCATTCGAGTTCTCTAATCTTATCAAGTTTTCCCTCCTTCCTCAACTAGAGAGCTGTCTGAAATCCTTCTTACCCATTGTGCCATTCTTTCAATAGTTCCGGAGGTAGTGTGTTGTTGATTTCATCAAGTAACATCCCATCTTCTCAAGTTCATGTTCTATTCCTTCCATGTTCAACCGGAGTACTGTCCGAATTCTTCCCCTCTCATCTTGTTTTAACTGGAGTGGTTTCGAATTCTATCTTGTCCATTAAACTCTCGATTCATGTCTTTGCAACCTTCAAGTTCTCGTAATGTTCCTCGTTCCTCTTTCTAACGGATTGTTTGCAATCTCGTTCATCTCCTTTGTATTCTTTCTTTCAATTTGTTCAACCTCTCAAGGTTCTTTGGTTTCACTCATTGGTCAAAGAAGCAACTTAGGTTTACCTCTTCTCTTCCTCTTCCGTTTCTCTCCGGTGCCATCCTAGATCTCGGGACGAGATCCTCTTGTAGTGGTGGAGTGTTGTAGCGCCCCAAGACCGATGCTTCAGAAGACTTCCAGCTATTCCGAGTTTCATCGTGTGATTTTTTTTATTTGTTGCATTCATCCTTGCATCATGTGCATTGCATCATGTCATCATGCCATCATGCCATTTAATTTTTAAAACTCATCTAAATAAATTGTATGGATTTTTCGATCCATTTAAATCGAGGGACTCACATGGTGACTTCTCTTTATAACATATCCTCCAATATTAGGGAGCTATATTAAATATTTCTTTATTTCGGAATCACCAAAACACACTTGCAAAATGATTCCCCATGCCTTTGACCTCAAACGTTGTCCAATAATTTATTTCATCATTTTCCGGAGCTCCACCAAAAATACGAACATTTTTGGACCTTCCCAAACCTCACTTCCTATTCAAATCATTTGAATTTAAATCAAATGAGTTTGAATTTAATCTTTCAATCATGCCTCTTTCTATTTTTCTTGGTACGAGCATATTTTGTGAGTCCAAGGAAATTATCCCCTTGCGCTTTTTCTTCCCCTAACCTCTCTTTCTTTCTTTCTTTTCTCTGTTCTGTTTTTTATTTTTCATTAGAGTGAGGGAGAGACCCAGCTAGGCCTCTGCCAGCCCACCAGGCCTCTGGCCATTCTCCCATCCTCCCGCGCCGGCCCAAGGCCCAAGGCCAAGGCCCAGCCGCCCCCACCAATCCCTCTAACCCTAGCCCAGCCCCCACGCACCCCATCTCTCCCCTCGTTCCCTGCCAGCGCCGCCTACACACGCATCGAGCAGGGAGACGAGCTCCCTGCGCCCGATCCTCTCGCGGCCGCTCTCCTCGATCTTCCCCTTCCCCTCCGGTGTGCCTCCACCTCGCCCTTCTTTCTCCCTCGCGCGCGACCCCGTCGCCTCCTCCCTCCACCGGCGCCAGCCGTCCCCGTCGCCCGAGCGCTCAAGGGCAGCAGCTCCTCGAGCTCGTCGCCACTGCCTCCCCTTGCTCCCGCGCTCCGCCCTCGCCGGAGGAGAGAGCCAGGCCGGAGCCCCGGCCTCCTCGTCGCCCGTCGCGCCATCTCCTGCGCCCAGTCCGCCGCCGCTGCCTTCTTCCAGCGCCACCGCCCGCTTCTCTGCCGCCGCGTCATCGTCTTCAGGCACTCGAGCACGAGCTCGCCCGCACCTCGCCTGCGACTTCTCCGTGCCGGACCATCTCTGCCTCCGCCTCCCCTCGCCGTCCCCGTCCTCAAGTCCGGCGTGGTCGTCGCCCCTGCATCCTCTGCCTCGAGCAGGAGGATGACTGCATGGCCACGCTCGTTGACCTCCATGGCCGCGGCTACCATCAGCCAACCACGCGGCTCGCCCCCTGCCTCGGCCCTCTTCGACCCTGCTCATGCCCCGAGCCTCTCGTTGCCAAGGAGCACGAGCTCCTTTGCCTCGCTGCCACGCCAACCGGAGTAGCAGCCCAGCCGGTCATCCCCTTTGGACGCGCCAAGTTTGAGTACATGGACC
>NW_021241175.1:0-1220 GCF_002162155.2 Triticum dicoccoides | reverse complement strand
CCAAGCCTCTTTTATTTTACTAGTTGTCTGTACTCAGACAAGCTACTTCCGCTGCTGGTTTGTATGACTGTATGACTTGTATGTTGGGTCGTGAGACCCGTACCTTTGTGTATGTTATGTATGGCTCCCTGAGCCTTAAATAAAGTACTTGTGTCGTAGAGTCATGTTGTGATGCTTCGTTGTATTTGCACATATCGAGCATATTGTGTGTATGATTGAAATGCTTGGTATGTGTGGGATCTGACTATCTAGTTGTTTATCTTTAGTAGCCTCTCTTACCGGGAAATGTCTCTTAGTGTTACCGCTGAGCCATGGTAGCTTGCTACTGCTCTGGAACACTTAGGCTGGCCGGCATGTGTCCTTCTTCGTTCCTGTGTCTGTCCCTTCTGGGAAATGTCACGCTTTGAGTACCGGAGTC
Source organism: Triticum dicoccoides (assembly GCF_002162155.2). Taxonomy (NCBI): domain Eukaryota; kingdom Viridiplantae; phylum Streptophyta; class Magnoliopsida; order Poales; family Poaceae; genus Triticum; species Triticum dicoccoides. Next base: position 802 of record NW_021241175.1, on the reverse strand, counting down.
CTGTTAGCCGGCTACAGCCCGGTTTACCGGAGTCCTGCTAGCCCAGTGCTACAGCCCGGACCCACCTGCTGATGACCGACACGTTCGAAGCTGGGTCATGGATGCCTGTCCGTGTAAGTCTGTGCCACTTTGGGTTTACGACTAGTCATGTCAGCCCGGGCTCTTTATCATATGGATGCTAGCGACACTATCATATACGTGAGCCAAAAGGCGCAAACGGTCCCGGGCAAAGGTAAGGCGACACCCGTGGGGATACCGTGCGTGAGGCCGCAAAGTGATATGAGGTGTTATCGGCTAGATCGATGTGACATCGAGTCGGGGTCCTGACAGCGTTGGCATCAGAGCCGGACTGCCTGTAGGTTCTCCAAGCCAAACTGGTCGATGTTGAGTCTAGAAATTCTTTAGTTATATGTAGGGGAATTGCTTGTGGGTTGGAACGTAAGGCTCTTTTTACTCCTTTATCTTATGACATTCTGATCTGAGTCGGTCCATTCTTCTACCGGGGGTTAAGGAATTAGGATCTATTCTCTCTATCAGGATCACGTGTTACTAATCAGTAGTACCTTATAAGATTGATGGATACAAGCCTAGTTCAGTTCTACTACCACATTATGTTGTTAGAATGGATTCAGAACTTTGATATGATGATGTTGAGTGTGTATGAAATCCTTTGTCAAATGTCTCAAAATCCTTCTTGAGCATTTACAGCTGTTATGCTGCCGAAATTTCGCTAGAAATTCTAATGCCTTTGCATTATGATTGTGCTTTCAGATGGCCACTCGCGACCTCAATCAAGTGGTTC
>NW_021241174.1:0-1137 GCF_002162155.2 Triticum dicoccoides | reverse complement strand
GTCGTAGACGTTTATGACCAAAATACGTCTACTGTGGCGTTTTGGTCACTAGCAACCTCCCCAGGCCACATAGGCATCCGACGTGGTAAGCTGATGTGGCACAAGATTCAGCCCGGTCCAATTCGGTTTTCTACATGGCCCTAGCCCAACAATTCGGCCTTTTTATTGTTTTTTTCATGTGAATTTTTGGTCGGCTACATGGGCCACGCCCTACAATTCGACCTTTTAATTTTCTACGCCATGGCCCTTTTGCAAACCATTTCATTAGGCCTTTTTGTAAGGTTTTACAGAAATGCACAATATTCCAGTCCACTATTATTTGGGCTGTAGCATTTTTGATCCAGTAGACCATTTGGTCTTTTTATTATTCACTGATTTCCAGTTTACACGTTTGAACAACAAACACTAAAGTTGTGGTGCGCTTCCATCACAGCAGCAGCAACCTAAGCGATATTAGATCACCAAAAAGAAACAATGCCATCAACATGAGGCGGTAATCCAACTTCAACACTTTGTGAGGAGCAGCGCCACCAAGAGGATGCCGATCGCCTCTTGTACCTGGCCACAGGTCACATCAGAAATATTCAGAAATCAGTTGAACATAATTGACTACCAAAGAAATCAGAATTGAACAGAATTGTCATGCTTGTCTTCTTTCAGGAAAGTTAATACATATTTCCATGCTTGTCTACCAAAGAAATTGTATCAACTTAACACTTAGTCATGCATAAGTGTTTCACATCAAAAACATACAGCAGGGCAGACTCAAAATTGTATCAACTTAACACTTAGTCATGCATAAGCGTTTCACATCAAAAACATACAAAATTTGGAGTAGGAAACTAAATCTCTAAATACTCCAGCTGCAAATACTGCTAACACTAATAGGCCAGTAGCAAATACTGTATTTTTGGAGTTTTAACAAATGTTCAGTAATTTATGGAGTACAGCAACAACATCACGTTAAGAAAGTGAGCTAAATCATCACATTTTCAACTCTAAAGGTGCGGCAGGTCCTAACCCTATCATAGGCATACGCGCAAACAGGTGCATGACAGTGTTAAGTTTTATACAAGGATGTGGCTTATTGAAACTGAAAGTCCAAGTAAAAGTCGTCAAGAGCAAAAATAATGAAAT
>NW_021241173.1:0-647 GCF_002162155.2 Triticum dicoccoides | reverse complement strand
TGAAAGCGCTCGCCAACATTGTGTACCTCATGCTGAGGATAAAGGGCCACTGGATCAGTGAGGCTCTGTCGTCCTAAGGGGCTAGCTACTGTGTACCTCATGCTGAGGAAAAAGAGCCACTGGATCAGTGAGGCTCTGTCGTTGCCATGCTTATATCAATTAGCAAATAAAACTAAAGTTCATTTAGTTAATGTAATACTGGTCAACACTTGTTATTTTATATTATAATGCAGCAAAAATTTAAGTTAAAATAAATTAGAGTTGTCCTTCCCCTTTATATTATAAGTGATGATGATCGCATCACGAGCATTGGTTCTTCTGTTTGGCTTGAAATAGAATTAGCGCGTGTGAAGAACAGTGTATGCCAGCGGTGACAAGGGGGATCGGTAGTGATTTTTTTTCTTGAACTTCAGATCTGTTCACGACCTATCTGTTGTACCTGGTAGAAGGAACTGTTGTAGAAGTCAAAGGATCCAAAAATAGCAATATTCTAGGTCACTTTTTTCCATTCTTGTTTCAAGTGCACCACAAAAGTTAATTGCATTTTTTGTAGTACCAGATCGGATGGGGGGTGTTATGTTATGTCCATATAGAGTACTGGAGAATGTGTTTTCTATGTCATTTGCGAGCTGCTAAATAGTTTCCTG
>NW_021241172.1:0-2434 GCF_002162155.2 Triticum dicoccoides | reverse complement strand
AGAAACAATGGAGTTCGGACGAGACGAGGAACAAGAACAGGTGTTGGGGGACATAATCTTAGCCGGAGGTGATGTCATGTCGTATCTTAACGACAATGATGGTCTGGAAGCAGAACAGGGTGAAGAAGAAGCAGGCTACGGTGATCGAAGAATGGAGGAGGAAAGACATGATTATGATGGCTCCGGTGACCCAATGCTGGTGCAAGAAGGAGCCCGTGGTGACGGCTCTGGTGACCGAACAGAATCCGGCCAGGTAAATATATTAGTGAAGCCTGTGATGACTAGCTAATTGATGCATTCATTGTTTTGGTATGTACACATATTAATTAACTCTCGTCTAATTCTTCTTTTTCTAGCCCTCCGGATCGAGCACAACTTCGGTAAAGAGACGAGGCCCGGAGAAAAAGTTGCGCTCGGATGAAAGGTTTGAGATCACAGCAATCGCGCGCGACGGCCAACCGATTGAACCCATCCGGACAAAGGAAGCATTTTCTGCTTAGTGCGGGGTTCTTGTTAGGGACAGGATCCCGATCAGCATCCAGCAATGGTATAAGCCTAAGAACGAAGACCCTGAGGTGTCTTATGTCAATGATATGCAGAAAGATGATTGTCGGTGTCAAAACCGGCAGATCTCGGGTAGGGGGTCCCGAACTGTGCGTCTAGGCCGGATGGTAACAAGAGGCAAGGGACACGAAGTTTTACCCAGGTTCGGGCCCTCTCGATGGAGGTAAAACCCTACGTCCTGCTTGATTAATATTGATGATATGGCTGTTACAAGAGTAGATCTACCATGAGATCAGAGAGGCTAAACCCTAGAAGCTAGCCTACGGTATGATTGTATGTTATGGTTGTTGTCCTACGGACTAAAACCCTTCGGTTTATATAGACACCGGAGAGGGTAAGGGTTACACAAGGTCGGTTACAAAGGAGGAGATATCCATATTCCTATTGCCTAGCTTGCCTTCCACGCCAAGTAGAATCCCATCCGGACACGAGATGAAGTCTTCAATCTTGTATCTTCATAGTCTAATAGTCCGGCCAATGGAGATAGTCCGGCTGTCCGGAGACCCCCTAATCCAGGACTCCCACAGTAGCCCCTGAATCAGGCTTCAATGACGATGAGTTCGGCGCGCAGTATTGTCTTCGGCATTGCAAGGCGAGTTCCTTCTCCGAATACACCACAGAAGAATTTGAATACGAGGATAGTGTCCGACCCTGCAAAATAAGTTCCACATTCTACTGTAGAGAGAATAATATTTTCGCAGATCCTTAATCTGCTTGACACATTTTGGCAACATGACATCATGCCATGGCCCGGTGATTATTCGAACCGTTTCTTTTAACCAGCCCCGCACATAACGCGAGACAGTTTTTCGACACGCCTTGTCAAAGCAGAGATCGTGTCCCCTTATTACGGGATTCTCATTAATACAGTCGTGGGTAACCCAACCGTGTCTAGGACTCCTAGATTATAGGCAAGTCCAAACGGCTACGGAGAGGACGCTTGATATTCACCCTCTTTATAAAGGGACAAGGCTTTTACTTTTTCCCACCCATGCTCAATCGAATCCTTCCCCCGCCTCGAGTTCTAACACCCAAAGCCCAGCTCAGGTGCTCCGAACCTTCAATCATGTCCGGATCTAGCCTTCAAGGCCGATGGATAACCTCCTCCGTCGCGGAATAAGACATCAAGAAGTTGAGGGAGGCCAGATACCTGACCGCCAAGGTTTCGCATCGGCTGCCTGCCCGAGGGCAGATCGTCCCTTCTCCCGAACCCAACGAGAACGCCATGTTCATCCCCCACTTCCTCCGAGGCCTAGGCCTTGCTCTGGATCCTTTTGTCAGGGGTTTGATGTTCTATTACGGGCTAGATTTCCATGATCTAGCTCCGGACTCCTTTCTTCACATCACGACATTTATTGTTGTGTGTGAGGCCTTCCTCCGTGTTACCCCTCACTTTGGCCTGTGGCTCAAGACCTTTGAAGTAAACCGAAGATGATCAAGGGGCAACATGCAGCGTGCGGAGGTGCTTCAATAGGCAAGATGGCAGGAGCTCCATGGCCGAAAGGTTCCATTCCAGAGGTGTCTGAATTGTGGCAACGGGAGTGGTTTTACATCACGGGTCCTAGAAGTGCCAAGTGGGCGGCCGCCCCCGCTTACCGCTCGGGCCCCCCACCACAACTGATGTCATCGATTAGCAGAGGTCTGAGCTTGGGTCCAGCCAAGGACGTGCCTATACTGCAAAGCCGCATTTGAGATCTCTTCGAGGGAGATTTTAATTTGGTTGCGGTAATACAAGTTATGCTGGTTCGTCAAGTCCAGCCTTGCAAATGCCGGTCCCTTTGCTTGTGGGAGTTCAATCCAGAGGGACCGCATGCCATTCAAAATTTCCTCGGCCTGACGCACGAGGAGATGTACAAGTCATTCTTCGGAC
>NW_021241171.1:0-573 GCF_002162155.2 Triticum dicoccoides | reverse complement strand
TTACTATTGCGATTATTCATGTTAATATTTCAGTATTAATTTGAGTACTCAAAAATAACATGACTAACAGCTCACTCGGTTCTATATCACTAATTTCAGTACTAAAACTCAGTATTGTGGTTATCCACGTTAATAATTAATACTGAAAAACAACATCATGATGACCCGACTCTGTTGTGTATCACTAATTTCGGAACTAAAATTCAGTGTTGTGATTAACCACGTTAATATTTCAATACTGATTTCAGTACTAAAAAACAGCACCAAAATGACCCAACTATCTTGTATATCACTCATTTCGGTACAGAAATTCAGTATTGCGATTATCTACCTTAATATTTTAATACTGATTTCGGTACTGAAATACAAAACGACGATCACCCGACCCACTTGTATATCACTAATTTCGGTACAAAATTCAGTATTGTGATTCTTCACGTTAATTTTTCAATACTGATTCGATTACTAAAAATAGCACCAGGATGACCTGACTCAGTTGTATATCACAAATTTTGGTACTAAAGTTCAGTATTGCGATTATCCACTTAATATTTCAGTACTGATTTCTGTACT
>NW_021241170.1:0-1578 GCF_002162155.2 Triticum dicoccoides | reverse complement strand
TCCCAAGGCAGCCTAAAACTAAATCTAGGTCGTACAAGGCCAATGGGCCCAAGTGGAGGTGATGTAACACCTTTGGACTTGTAGTTTGACTCGGATTCTGCTGCAGCATCAGATTGTTTCGTCCACAACTCAACACTCCGGACGAATTTGAAGGTGATTCCAATTGGGTTGGAAAGTGCACGAAATCTAGTTTCCAACAAAAAAAAAATCACCCAATTCGGAGTCCGTATGAAAAACTTGTGTGCGTTTTGAGTCAGGTATGTCTGTGCAGTCCGAATCTGAATCCAGAACGTGAGAGACTTGGACTATATCTTCTCTTGGGCCAAAAGTGACGTGAGAGAACTTTTTGGACAGCAAATAAACATATCTTTCTTCCTTATCTTCATATGTGGATTGTACAAATGTCCCATACACCTGCAATTAGACAAAACACAAAAGTGTGTGAAGTATTTTTGTTCTGGATAACATAAATAGATTATTGAATAGTTTGCACTAGAAATCACTTGACAAATATGCATATATGCAATATTTTTGGTCATATTCAAGGTAGTCATGTCCTCATCATCCTCCCCTTCTTGACAATAAAGCCGTCCTCGGCGTTGCTTAATCTAAAATGTGGCTAACAAAAGAGACAAGGTGTACATGTTGTATATGTATATGTCATCCATTTTTACTTCCCTTGATTTTTGCATATATGACACATGAATAGATGAGTAACTTGCATAGTTCATAAAATCTAAAGCCAAACAATTAGCACAAGAAGTAGAAGGCATGAAAATATTGCAACTCAGTTTGCACATATAAGTGAAGCTCTTATTCATTTCAAAAGATTGACAATGTTCATCATTAAACCATCCCAACATTGGTGAATAAACCTTACTTGCATCAAATTTACATGCTACAACATGCTTAAATAAGCAAACATGCAATAAGTCATTCAACACAGAATCATCACCAAGATTAGAGGTCATATCAAAATGATTAAACATTGGTTCTTTTGCATCAATAGTTAATTCAATGGGTGCACTCAAAATTGTTGGTATTTCAGTTGTTTGATCACATGGCAAAGTCAAATTATCAACGTAGTCCTCTAAAATAGGTGGTGTGATCAAAATAGTGGGTAGCTCACCAGATGGTGCATTCAAATTGACAAGGCATTCATCATTCTCATGTAGAGATGGAAGATCAGTACCTTTGTCATTACCTCTTATGATCAACTCAGATGATGTAGCCACTCTCGGGGGCGATGTGTCACATGGTGGAGGTGATGTAGTCCTGACAACAACGGATGTGGTTGTCATAGTATGCCTAGTAGTTGAAGGAACAATCATATCAACTCTTGGAATGTGCACCGTGCGCTTGTTCTCCTTGTGGCCAACACGTCGTTTTATTTCCTGTTCAGCTTTGCAAGCAAGATGAAACAAATGGTCCATAGGATAACACTCTTCATGAATTAGTATCTCTTGAATATCACGGTTTAATCCTCCCCAAAATCTATCCATAAAATCATCTTCACTTTCTTCTAAAGAGGAATGCAACAAGGTAGTTTGTAAATCATCATAATATTTTGTTACAGTT
>NW_021241169.1:0-639 GCF_002162155.2 Triticum dicoccoides | reverse complement strand
TTTCAATTTGGTGTACATTGTAAGATTTGAACTGAGGAGCATGCATATGGCTAATTATTTCGAATTCATGCCATACTAGGTTTCAAGAAGTTGACATTGACTCGATTTGTTGTGCTATTTTGTAGGTCATATGTTTGAATCCATCCAAAAGTTTTCTCACTACCATGGTGTTCATCATATACATATGAATTTGTATTAAAAAAGTAGCATGGATACAGTGAAATGCGAAATCCACATTAGAATTGGAGATCGCTATGTGACACACACTCTAATTCAAATAACTAATTATGTGACACACACTCTAATCCATGTTAGCATGGATACCGTTTCGATTTTTTTAAATAACTCCTCATTAATTAATTTATAGTATCTTGTTTCGAATGAGTAATTATTGCAAGGAAAACACGGGCATGGTAATACATACAGATTCGTTTGCAAATGAAAGAAGATTCGTTTGCATTCTCAAATGCAGGCGCACCAGGGTCGTGTCATGGTGGTCGCGTGTGTCGGACGGACGCGTAGCACCCAGCCACCCACCCCCCCAAAAAAGGACGACGACAAAATAAGTTCGCGCTTCCATGTTTCGGATTGAAATATCTGGCGGCCCCAATTCCAGCCCTGCAAAATCTCCCTTCTCCA
>NW_021241168.1:0-2342 GCF_002162155.2 Triticum dicoccoides | reverse complement strand
TCAAACACGAACCAGGACCAATGTGCCTCCACGTGGCCCTATGCGCCGAGCCCAGTCAGGGGGCCTTTGGTCTCGGTTGGTGGCTCCAACCGCGACCAAAAGTCCATGTTTTTTTATAAAAGTGGCTTCTTTAGGGGTTTGGGGGTTATTTTTAGGTTGTTATTAGCTAGCTAATAGAGAGAAGTGTCCTCTCTTATATCTTCGTCCTTGGTTTATCAACGCTGCTGCTATGTTCATTTCACCCGCTGATATAACATGCTCATGCATGCTCGCATCATACATCATCATATATAATAACAAGTCCTACTAATCATGCATCATCATACAACTTCTACTCGTTATTAATAATAAGTCATGCGATCATCATCCTCATAGTCATCGAACCCAACCCTACATAATTGTTCTTAGCACATGATCATCAGTATCAGGTAGGACCTAAACACCCTTAAGGTAAAATAGCATAAAACAATATAGACCCTGACTCTCCATTATGAAGAATGGCGATCATCTTGTCTCCAATTCTTGCCCTTCGCTGCTTATTGCTTCCAAGAAGCTCCTTACGACTGTCCATATATTTTTTCCATTCTTTGATTGTTATGTCTCCACTTCTTTTAGAAACCCGGTATGGACAGTTGAGATTCGTAGGACGACCTGGTTGTATGTTCAAAACATGAAGGCTACCATGCGTATACATCAGATGAGGCAGACAATCATTCGGGGATTACTGTTGAAAAACATAGTAATAACGTCGTAGTTAGCAATGATGTACTAGTTTTAGAAGTGTGCAAAAAGATGCACGGATGTTGTAATAGTAAAAAATAATCTTACCAGGGTATCTCCATGGTAGTTACCGTAGTTCAACACGTGCACTAGTGGCACGTATTGACCATAATGTTGAGGAGTTTGATTGTAGATATTGTAATTCTAAAGATCAGTACAAAATCCGACCAGATGATTTTTCTCCTGATAAGTTAATTCGGAGCCTTCGGTGTAGTAGGTTCTGTCTACCATCTTCCGCACATTCTTTGAAGAATGAAAATAAGCTGTCAATGGAGATAAGTTGTCAACTATATATTTTGAAATAAACAATATAAATTACTTAATAACTATGTTAAGCTAACATGGGGGAAGAATTGGAGGTGTATCCACAAGGACCCAAATCGAAGGTCTCTCTTGCTCGATTGTAGGATCACCAAGATCCATGGTGACAAGCATACCCTCATCAAGACCATACATCTTGCAAAGTGCTTCCCAATTTTTGCAACCAAAATGGGTTACACTCAGAGCATTGTACAGCTTTACTTGAAAATCCACACCATGATGGGTACTTAGGATAATTTTTTTGGTTTCAAAACTTTCATGGTCTTCAAAACCCATCCTCTCCAAGACATAGCGTCTTGCAAAGCATGGGATAAGCTAGTCGAATTGGAAAAGATGAAAAATACACGTTAAAATAGTTGAAGTCGTGCTTAATTACGAAAAAAACTATTATCGTCGTTGCGTACCATATGAACATCGCAGGTCTCCTCGAGCTTAATGCTGAAGCACCGATCTTCGTCCAGCTCAATGAACCTGTCGCAGATACCTCAGTCGTCGTGGCACCAGTCGCACTCCCCCAGGCGGTTTTCGTCGTCCGATGAGTACGGCATTTCCGGCCTACGTTCATAATTCAAATATTAAACTAGATCATTATTATTAATCACGGGTTGACTATCGATGATCGATGTACGTAGCTCCTCCTTTCATTCCCGAATGCATTATTATATCAAATTGTCTAGCACACGCGAATGAAGGAGAACTTATCCAATATGAGCATTCAATAAGAAAAACCAAATCATAAAATAAGCAAAACCAAATCATAAAATAAAGTATAGTATTCAAATTTGCATGCATTCAATTATTATAAGCAAAAGTACATCATCTCTTGGTGTCCGTACATCGTCGAATATTATCACTAATACAACTAGAACCGTAGCGCCCGATGGGTATCGACGCGGGCGGTGGACACTCAAAGATAAGGAACCATCACAGGATCATAGCTCCAGTGAGATCCCTGAAGAACCTGGCAGGTATTGTCGAACCTGCCCTCCAATGCAACCATGTAGCGACGGACGTGCTCGTCCTCCTCGCTGACACGGTGACATACCACCTCCGCGGTGTCCGGATGCCTCACCACCGTCACTGGCCCAAGCGACCGCCACTAAACAAGGATCGGGTCAACAACGGGCTGCCTCCTCACCAACCTACGTCCCCCGGAAGGTAGCACCTCCCAATACCAGCCCGGCGGAGCCCAGTCCCGAACATGGCCCTGATCAAGCAGGCCTCCACCGCCGAGTCGACGA
>NW_021241167.1:0-1100 GCF_002162155.2 Triticum dicoccoides | reverse complement strand
TGGACTCTATCTTCTCTTGGGCCAAAAGTGACGTGAGAGATCTTTTTGGACAGCAAATAAACATCTCTTTCTTCCTTATCTTCATATGTGGATTGTACAAATGTCCCATACACCTGCAATTAGACAAAACACAAAAGTGTGTGAAGTATTTTTGTTCTGGATAACATAAATAGATTATTGAATAGTTTGCACTAGAAATCACCTGACAAATATGCATATATGCAATATTTTTGGTCATATCCAAGGTAGTCATGTCCTCATCATCCTCCCCTTCTTGAAAATAAAGCCGTCCTCGGCGTTGCTTAATCTGAAATGTGGCTAACAAAAGAGACAAGGTGTACATATTGTATATGTATATGTCATCCATTTTTACTTCCCTTGATTTTTGCATATATGACACATGAATATATGAGTAACTTGCATAGTTCATAAAATCTAAAGCCAAACAATTAGCACAAGAAGTAGAAGGCATGAAAATATTGCAACTCAGTTTGCACATATAAGTGAAGCTCTTATTCATTTCAAAAGATTGACAATGTTCATCATTAAACCATCCCAACATTGGTGAATAAACCTTACTTGCATCAAATTTACATGCTACAACATGCTTAAATAAGGAAACATGCAATAAGTCATTCAACACAGAATCATCACCAAGATTAGAGGTCATATCAAAATGATTAAACATTGGTTCTTTTGCATCAATAGTTAATTCAATGGGTGCACTCAAAATTGTTGGTATTTCAGTTGTTTGATCACATGGCAAAGTCAAATTATCAACGTAGTCCTCCAAAATAGGTGGTGTGATCAAAGTAGTGGGTAGCTCATCAGATGGTGCATTCAAATTGACAAGGCATTCATCATTCTCATGTAGAGATGGAAGATCAGTACCTTTGTCATTACCTCTTATGATCAACTCAGATGATGTAGCCACTCTCGGGGGCGATGTGTCACATGGTGGAGGTGATGTAGTCCTGACAACAACGGATGTGGTTGTCATAGTATGCCTAGTAGTTGAAGGAACAATCATATCAACTCTTGGAATGTGCACCGTGCGCTTGTTCTCCTCGTGGCCAACACGTCGTTTTATTTCCTGTTCA
>NW_021241166.1:0-545 GCF_002162155.2 Triticum dicoccoides | reverse complement strand
TAGTCTATCAAAATTAATTAGTGGGTGGGCCCCACTGTCATACTAAATAATTTAGCTAATTAACAGTAGTTAATTAGGTTAACTAATCAGTAGGTTAATTAATCTTATTTGGTTAATTTTAATCAGAATTAATTAAGTTAATTAATTAGTTAATTAATTAATTAATTATATTTATCATTAATTGTTTATTTATATATTTATATTAATATATTTTTTAATTCCTCTTTTTTTTAAACGTTCTCAGGGGCTGGGCCCTGGCTGTCATTGGCCCATAGGCCTTAGCGGTTACGGGCGTGCGGGCGGACGGGCGCATGGGCGCTGGCACCCAGCCCGATTGAGCACACGCCCAGATCGACAGGGGGGGCGCCGTCCATAGGCGCAGTGAGGCGGGGCGCCGGAACGGGGCCAGAGTGGGCGCGTGGGCGCCGGCGGCCACAGCGACGTGCGGCCGCAGCGGCGCAGGGGGCCGGAGCGGCGCACCGGCATGGCGCGGCAGCAGGGCCGCCGCGGGACGGACAGGGGGAAAACGGGGCGCAGGCGTGGTG
>NW_021241165.1:0-1673 GCF_002162155.2 Triticum dicoccoides | reverse complement strand
GGAAGTAATTTTGTGGGTTTACAAAAAAGGAATGCACCCCTTTTTGAGGGACAAAAAAATGCATGTTATAATGTGTAGTTAATGAAATTATAGTTTAATAGAAACCCTGCTATTTTCAAGCAATTTAAAAACAACTTACTTGTTTTGGCAAAAAAATGTTTATAATGCGATAGTCCATTTTTTGGACACTTACGTGTAGTGGTGCATGTTGTGGAAATCGGGGTGGAAGTCTTGTGCTAAGCTATTTTGGAGGGTGCGACATATGAGTCTACATGGGGAATGGTTCGCTTGGGGGATGGTGTAAGTGGTGTGGGTCTATTGAGTAAGTGGTGTGCCACGTGAGTCTAGACGGCGGGGGTGCATGGTTTGGATCTAGCTACCTTGAGGTAACGCATCCGGTTTGCACACTGAGTGCGGTCCCGTTCCTCCGTTTTCATCGGTGCTTTCTCTCGGGTCAACGGAGAACAATCCAAACGCGCATGCTAGTTCCTGGCCTTCCTTGGGTCCCGCGTGCCATATTCGGGACAGTTGCCGCATTTCTAGGGTAGTATCATCAGGAATTCACGATCTATACCGTTGCCACCTGAAATCATAGCACTGAATGGGGTAACAATCACATGCTAAGCTCTTTGGTCCATATATATGGGCCATGTGCCACAAAAAGAGAAGGGCTGCCTCGGAGCCATTGTCCATTGAGAGGAAACGAGTCTGGCCTATGAACGGCGTGCGGGTCCTGCCCCTTCATCTGCCTCAGAACTCTGTGACGCAAGATGTGGACCCTAGCAACCTAGTCTCGTCCCGTGCGCCGGACGCAAACTGGACCCACACCATGCATGGACGCGTGGCCAAGTAGACACTCGCCGGTCAACCTTGACAATGTACTAAAAGACGCATGCGCACTCATTAGCCATCTAGCCCCCAACCATGCACACCTAGCAAGCTTCACTCAAACCGTGCACCGTTTGCCAGGTTCACCCACACCATCCATCCATTATTGACCCCACCTAGGTTTGTTGGACCTCCGACACGAGTCCCTTCCCTCGGCATGCCAGGTATGTCAAAGCAACATGCGACTACACATATTGCACACCAAGATACGATGTCATTCACTAGTGCTCGCAAACCTATGCACCTAAGCATCTCTACCCATAGTGGACACAACCGCATGGTTAGGATCGAGAAGCCTAGCGGCACATGATGTCGGCCTGATTGGCTGGTGGTGCATGACATGGGTCCAGGTGAAACGCATGGCATCGCATGGATCCACATTCCCCCGCCCAATACCAGACAACGGGCATATACCAGATGAATCCAAGCGGCGCTGACGAAGCTTGGAAGCCATGTGGTATGTGCATGCTAAATTTCAATATTTAGGAATTATTAACATACGAAAACAATAATTCAAGCGCCTATGTAAAGGTGTACAACATAATTTTCAATAAAAAATGAAACATGACACGTGCACATGCAACTTGCCAACAAGTGCACTTGTAGTACAAAAAGACAACATGTGCACGTATCCCACCATGCCTTCTACAATTTTTGTTCCATGTTTTTTCGCCACATATCTTTGGAAGGAAAAACAAAAGAATGTGATTTTCCCATAAAAACCGTGATGGCGGGATGGTTGCAACCAACCAAGATAGATAGTGCGTGGAAGTTGTCCCCCGTGG
>NW_021241164.1:0-6439 GCF_002162155.2 Triticum dicoccoides | reverse complement strand
ATATCCTTCGTTGACCGTGAGAGCTTTTGATGGGCTAAGTTGGGACACCCCTGCAGGGTATATAATCTTTAGAAAGCCGTGCCCGCGGTTATGTGGCAGATGGGAATTTGTTAATGTCCAGCTGTAGATAACTTGACACTTGACTTTATTAAAATGCATCAACCGCGTGTGTAGCCGTAATGGTCTCTTCTCGGCGGAGCCCGGGAAGTGAACACGGTTTGTGTTATGCTTAGCGTAAGTAGTTTCAGAATCACTTCTTGATCGCTTCTAGCTTCTCGACCGACGCGTTGCTTCTCTTCTCGCTCTCACTTGCGTATGTTAGCCACCATATATGCTTAGTGCTTGCTGCAGCTCTACCACATTACCCTTGTCCTACCTATGAGCTTAAATAGTCTTGATCTCGCGGGTGTGAGATTGCTGAGTCCTCGTGACTCACAGATTCTACCAAAACAGATGCAGGTGCCGAGGATACTGGCGCAGATGGCGCAACTGAGCTGAAGTGGGAATTTGATGAGGCCCTTGGTCGTTACTATGTATCGTTTCCAGATGATCAGTAGTGGAGCCCAGTCGGGGCGATCGGGGATCTAGCATTTGGGGTTGTCTTCTTTTCATTTGAACTTGACCGTAGCCGGTCTATGAGTGTACTTTGAATGATGTATGATCTTAATTTATGTATTGTGTGAAGTGGCGATTGTAAGCCAACTCTCTTTATCCCATTCTTGTTCATTACATGGGATTGTGTGAAGATGACCCTTCTTGCGATAAAACCACTAGGCGGTTATGCCTCTAAGTCGTGCTTCGACATGTGGGAGATATAGCCGCATCGTGGGTGTTATAGGTTTACCTTCTCAATATTTTTTTCAACAAACTTTGTAGTTAAATAAAATATATTCCTTTGTTGTAGGGAAAAACTGGCTTTATGCAAAAATAAACTTAGAGCTTTCCACCAGCCATATATGCATGTAGTGATAGTTATTATTCATCATTTACCCTATGGTGTGAATATGCCAGTACATTCAATGTACTGACCTACATGGTTGCAACGTCTCATGTTGCAGGAATCTTACGACGAGTAAGTGATACATTAGGGTTACGATTTCTACACTCAACTTTGCCGTTGGTGTTGATGGGAATCCACACCTTGTTGTTTCTTTCGCTTTATGGATTGAGGTAATAGTATTTATGTTATTTCATACATGAGTATTGTGTGTGTCAGCATATCGATCCAGGGATGACACTTAAGCACAGAGACTTGACCGTTTGAGGTCGGGTCGCGACACATGATCACCATACTGTTGGGAGCCCCGGAGGTATATGCTTCAGCGCAAAGGACGACTCGCTTCCCCACTGCCCAACTGATATCGTTGGCTGATGCCCAAGATGATGTTGGAAGGGGGCTTCTCCGCTTCCGTGGAGCCCATGCGGGTTCGACAAAGGTCCTCGCAACAAAAGGATCCGGCAAGACACCTGTTGTGTACGCCGGCGTCGCCTCCGCGGTGGCCTTCATGGTACCCAAGCGGCGGCGGCCTCCCGTGTTCCACTTCTCCTCGATGATGGCGGCGGACGCGGAGGCGCTGGGCATCGACTCATCGTTCTCCATGCACCCGGCTTCTGTCGCTGCTTGCATGGCGCGGCCGCTGGCATGGGAGTCTCAGCCACAGAAATGGGAGACGCGGTCGCAGACACGGGAGGCGCGGTACGAGGCGGTGGCATGGACGGCAGTGACGACGCTTGTGCGCTGCTCCTCGTCGAGCTGACCTGGAGCGGCGAGTTGCTGAAACGCGCGCCAGCTTGGCGCGGCAACTGGCTCCGCCGGGCGAGGAGAGGGAGGTGGATCAGCGAGCTGCATAGCTCGTATCTGACGGGTTCGGCGGGCCACCTAGCCAGCTTGGATGCAGGATAACTACTCTTCGTGAGCCATTGTATGAGTGGACAAAATGGTGAAGGAGGAGATAGGGGAGCAACGGAGGTGTGCGAGTTTTTGGCCGCCATTTGGCCTCTTTTAAATAGGAGATTAAATAGACGGCGGAGGGGAGGAGCTCGGTCGGTGTTGTGTTTAATGCCGGCCCGGTCATGAACAGACGTGTGTCCAGAGTGGGTTTCTCGGCTTCCACACGGGCGGGTTTCATGGAGGCGTTTGAATGCGGCAAGGAGGCGTGTTCAGCCGGGCGTGCAACGAGTGGCGCCCTCGACTCTAACGTACGACACCGCGCCATTCTTCCACTGACGTGTGGGCTCTTTGGCTACATGGCCTACATGTCAGTGACCCAACGCAGGCAGCGCACGACAGAGGTACTTTTGGTGGGCCAAGGCGGTTAGAAACGGGCATTTCATAAACCGATGATTGTTCATTGAGTGTGACGTCATCTATTTCATGTAGATAAGCCTATTATATAATGTAAGAGAATTTTTAAATTTTCATATATACGTTGATAGCCCGTTCGATATGTTGTGATTTATATAAAGACCGCTGCAAACATCAATGTTCTGCTTATCACAGATAAGATTAATTAATGCCCGTAACAATCCATGTCCTTAACAAAGGGTGCATGCACGTATAGGTTGAGCGTGTGTCTTGCGTCATGTGTTGTGTGCATGCACGCGTGCAAGTGTTGCGTGCGTGCATGTGTACGTTTCAATGTTGCATGCATGTGTGCGTACGTGTGTGTGTTTGTGAGTGCATGTCTACGTGTCAGTGTTGCACGCCTGCATGCGTGCGTATGTTCGTTATGTGTGCGTGTCAATGTTGCACGCCAGCATGCGTGCGTGTGTTCATGCAAGTGTTGCTTGTGGGCATATATACGTGCGGGGTGAGGCTACACGTCAGTCGACTGACTTTTTCATCTCTGGTCAGTAGATTTTCCAGTCGTTGGATATGAAAACAAGGGCCTGTAGTTTATCTTCAACATCCACCCCCTGAGCCGCCAGCCACCACCGGCCGAACCGTCGGCCCCCGCCGCCCGCGGCTGGCCCGCGCCGCCATGCCGCCCCGCCTGCCCCGAGACCACTCTCCACCGCCGGTCCGCCGCCGCCCCGGCCATCCCTCTAGGCCCCCCACCACCGCCCAATCACTACGCCCCACACCGCCGGCGACTACCAACCAGAGGTCCCACGACTTTGAATCCCCACCGACCACTAATTTATTACCATTTCTGTCCTTCATATACGCGCTGACGGGTGGGCCCTATGGTAATGTGCGCTGCTGAATGTGGACCGTTTGACTAGTCAATTGATCGTATCATCAACAAATTACGGAGCTGTATGGTGAGCCAGTGACCGTATGATCACCCTAAAATGTATTTTATTAACATAGTACAGACTCAAACTACCATTTCTTTCTTTCATATACGCGTTGATAGGTGGGCCCCACGGTTACGCGCCCCAATGGTGCAAAACTAGTTGCGCCACGTGGAACATATGACTGGTTAATTGATTGTGTCATCAACAAAATACGGAGTTGTATAGGTGAACCAGTGACCGTATAATCACGACATGTATTTTTAACACGGTACAGACGCAAAGGCTCATATATACTCGCAAGCACTCACCACTATAAGCGCACATACGCAGACCCTACCCCTATGAGAACCTTCGAGAGAGTGAGCCAGCATATGATCTTGAGATTTTATGAAGTCACCATAGGTGCCTCGTAGTCGAGTGGAACGTCTCCTCCCAATGAACGCACATCGCCGGAAAATACTGAAATTAACCCAGGATAGATGCGAGCACCAGGACTTTAACCCTGGTGGGCTCGAGAAACCACTGTCCTCCTAACCATCCAACCATAGGTTTGTTAGCACCACAAAATGTATGTGGTGACCGTGATGATCTTATTCTGAAGTCTAATGACCATATCGTGCTTTCTCTTAAAATACAATGACCGTAAGTGTCGTCAACAAAATATGAAGCACGCATCAAATACAAAGTCCATCAGTGTCATCAATAAAATATGGATACGTATCGTGAGCTAGATAACGTATGATCACCACGATAATGTATATGGTGACCGTAATGAGCATATTTTGAAGTCCAGTGACCGTATAGTGCTTTCGCTTGAAATACAGTGACTGTCACGTGTGAATGTGTCATGGGCATGCATACTTTTTGAGGGCCAAGAGATAGTTTGTGTGCGTACGTGAAATAGGTGTAGAAAGAGGGGGTGTCCGGTGGAGGCAAGGAGAGATATGCCCATCGTTTCTCTTTCCCGTGACTCATATTTTAGGAGAAAATATAAACATTCACAATGCAGAACAAATATTTTTGGATGCACCATGCAATTAACTTTCATGTATAACATTGTACTATTGTATATGCTTATTTTCTTAGTGGCCGATTGTGTGTGTGGTGTGGTGGGCACATCATTTCTAGTTGGGGTGGGCACATCATTTCTAGTTGGGGTGGGTCAACATGAGGACTCATGGTCCGGTTCCATCCTGCGCCCCATAGGTTGGACCGAGACGCATTATACGAAGACCCATGTGGCGGACTCAATGTACAACACGAAGCTACCAAAGTCGTGGGGGACTCTATCCCCATTGGTGATAAGCCGACTATATATGATTTGTAACCCTAGGCCCCGAGTATGTTATAGAAGCCTGGGGGCTAGTTCATCGATAGTATACACACACGCACAATGCCTGATATTCACGTGTACTTTGTACACACCCCTATCACTATATACAGTACCAAGAGTAGGATTTTTCCTCAACTGCAAGGGTCCGAACTAGGATAAAACTTGCCTCGTATTACCATCCAGCCTAACAGTCAGGGATATCCTACCAAATGATCTGATGGAATCATATCTGCCAACTACTAAGAGAGAGGTGTGTTTGGGGGGGTGGGGGTGGGGGGCAATGTCTGCGAGAGAGGCCTAAAGATAATGTGCGTGCGGGAGACACGTAGGCACATATATGTGCGTATAGAGGGCTAGTAGAGACCGTGTGTGTGTATATATGCATGTGAGAGAAATACTGTTTTCCAACTAAGATTAGTGAAAAGAGTGGTACATAGTAGTCAGAAAGAGAGAGACAGATATATAGAGAGAGTGTGTGTGTGAGACACCCCGACACCCCAGGAGAGATTGTGAACATGTGTGAAAGAGAAATGCCGATGCATATAAAGTGTGTGCACTTATGCGTTAGATAGAGAGATATATAGCGCGTTTGTGAGAACAGGCCGACGCATAGTGCATCTACGTGTAAAAGGCGGTTCTACGCATTAAATTAAAATATAAATGGCATTATTATTTTTGGATGAGATCATAAATTTTGCAATTTGCGTATGAACGTAAATCGGTCTACCAGACACCCATACTCTATTGAATTCTAGCATGTTTATTTCATATTATAGATCCATAGAGTGAGAGCGGTTTGAAATCCAGGCAATGCATTGCTTTTGCAACTCATATATAAACATTAATTAGTGCACTCCATGTTGTTAGTGTGAAGCACTTTATACATTTGTCACTTACATGGATACATTCCAAATTGCTAGCTACGAAATAGAATACATGTTGAATTCAACATAAAGGGGGTTTCGAAGATTCGAATTCATAGGAAGTGCATTCATCTATTTGAACCTGAGATACTGGCATTTGTAAATCAACTCTAAAAGGGTGCATCAATTTTTGTTTTGCGTTTGAACATGCTATATATTCATACACATGTCTAACTTTTTTTTTGCAACCAAGGAGATTATATCTGGAACCATGCATGAACTGAGGTAAGTTGCATATTTTTTAATATATACTCGTGTACAATGAATATTCAAATGTACCCCCTCCATTCCAAAATAATCATAGCTTTAGGATATTCAGGAGTAAAGATTTGTGAACTTTGAAAAATCTTGAAAGTTCAATTCAAGAGAACCAAAAATGTTAATGCTTCTGCTCCCAAATATTGAATGAAGCACCAAATAAGCCTCTCGTCATCCGAAACCGCGCGAGACTAATGTTTGGTGGTAGGAAATAACTGTCCTAACTCTAGCCCGTGTAGCCTATCGGCCCGATGTCCAAAGGTCTAAACCGGGGTAGGTTTGTAAGTTCACCAAGACGCCAGTCTCAACCGCCTCCGAGAAGCATTCATATGCCATGGGCGCCTAAAGACCCATGCGCTCGGCCAAAATCTATCCCGCCCACCATTTGGGACACCGGAGATTACTGTCCTACCCCCAACCCGCAATATGTCCGAAATTTTAGATGGGGGCAAAGTTTGTAACTTTCCCCAAATTTCAAACAAGCGCGTTCCAAACCGAAACATTGTTCCCCCTCCCTCCGTTTCCCCATTCATACTCCGTGGGCGCCAAAATGCCCTCTCCACCAGCCGCGAAACCCCAGCCTCCTCCGTCCTCCACCCCATAGCGCCGAATCCACCGCCGCCCTCCTCCATCACACCGAAGTCGGTACCCCGACGTCGTTGTCCAATGCAACCGCAACTGCAAC
>NW_021241163.1:0-592 GCF_002162155.2 Triticum dicoccoides | reverse complement strand
GGGCAAATCAGTCCAGCGTGACCCAACTAGGGGCACGAATACAAAAATCCCTTTGTTTATGGAACAATTGTATTCGTGCCCCTAGTTGGATCACGCTCGATAGATTTGCCCCTGTTTTTTCAACAATTGTGGTTTTGCCCAGCTCACTTCACTCGCCTTGTGTTTTTGCCCTTTCGGGGCAGTTCCGACCAATCACGGTTCGCCACGTGGCGACTGCTCACTGGTCGGAACCGCCCCGGAAGGGCGAAAACACAAGGCGAGTGAAGTGAGATGGGCAGAACCGCAATTGTTGAAAAAATAGGGGCAAGTCCAGCGTGACTTAACTAGGGGCATGAATACAAAAATCCCTTTGTTTATGGAACAATTGTATTCGTGCCCGTAGTTGGGTCACGCTCGACTGATTTGCCCTTATATTTTCAACAATTGTGGTTTTGCCCAGCTCACTTCACTCGCCTTGTGTTTTTGCCCTTTCGGGGCAGTTCCGACCAATCACGGTTTGCCATGTGGCGACTGCTCACTGGTCAGTACCGCCCCGGATGGGCAAAAACACAAGGCGAGTGAAGTGAGATGGGCAAAACCGCAAATGTTGAAA
>NW_021241162.1:0-576 GCF_002162155.2 Triticum dicoccoides | reverse complement strand
CGTTTTACGGTCCTAAAGCGATTTCCATTGTTGTCGAACCCCAAGGTGTGCTTTCGTGTTGGTCGTCAAGTCTCGCAGTTTTGGCCGATTCTGGCCCGTTTCTTGGATTATTACTCAGTTTTGGGGTCCCGATGTGATTTCCACGATTGATGAACCCCGGGGGTGCGTTTATGTGTCGGTCATCAACACTCACAATTTTGGCCAATTCTGGCCGTCTCGTGGACTATTACTCACTGTTTTGGGGTCCCGGAGTGATTTCCACGATTGACGAACCTCTAGGTGCGTTTACGTGTCGGTCATCAACACTCGCAGGTTTTGTTGATTCCGACCCGTTTCGTGGACTATTACTCACCGTTTTGGGGTCCCAAAGAGATTTCCATTTTTGTCGAACCCGAAGATGTGCTTGCGTGTTGGTCGTCAAGACTCGCAGTTTTGGCCGATTTTGGCCCGTTTTTGAACTATTACACAGTTTTGGCATCCCGAAGTGATTTCCACGATTGACAAACCCTACGGTGCGCTTACGTGTCGGTCATCAACAATCGCAGTTTTGGCCGATTCTGGTCCGTTTGGTGCACT
>NW_021241161.1:0-386 GCF_002162155.2 Triticum dicoccoides | reverse complement strand
ATTTTCTAGCCTATTTTCCTTTTGGTTAGTCCACCAAGTACCTTTATAAGTCTATATATAAATAGAAGATAATAGATAGATTCCCAGGCTCCTGAAATTTCATAAAACGTATAACAAATCGAATATAACAATTACTTGAGAATACTGCTAAAGAAATTAAGATCGAAACTTTACAATATTTTATAAGTATGATATAATGAAGATTTCTGACATTAAGAGCACTAAAGATGTTATCCATCCAATGCAAGGGTTTCTTGAGAATACTGCTAAACAAATTAAGATCAAAACTTTGCAATATTCTTATCTAATATAATGAAGATTTCTGACATAAAGAGCATTAAACATGTTGTTTGTCCCGTGCGAGAGACACTTGTTAGGCTTTTTAT
>NW_021241160.1:0-1411 GCF_002162155.2 Triticum dicoccoides | reverse complement strand
TGTCTATGTCCAGGACACCGTCAACAACCAAACATGTCTATCCTAACACACGCCGTAATGCGCTCGTAATTGTGATCAACACAATGCGGTTGCAACTATATCAACTCCCGGTAACAGGAATATTAAAAGCATGACCTGTATTTAGCCTTTTGTAAGGTTTCTGTATTTAGCCTTGACATGGTAAGAGATCAACATTGATAATTAGTATGCTTGGAATGCTGACATGATCTTTTTAGTTAACATCTGACAAGTTGCATGTACCATACACACAACATATACTATACTTGAACTTGTAACATGCAACAGACAAGTACTAGTGCGAGTGATTGGTGGAGTAATTAAATAGGGATTAAGACTTATCGCAACACATTGCCAGAGCAGGAGCCTGTACCATGGTCTTGGCAACCCAACCATAAGAAAATTTACCTAGGGGAACCAATGTTCACTGTTACCGTGGATTCAGTTAAATGCCTCTGGAAAATTTTCAAATAATATTTTAAATTATTTTTTTAGCATATCATATACTGGTATTGAACTATTCTTGTACATAATCTACATGATAAGATGTTGGACGCTAACCTGTTGTAACATCAGCTATCATGTCGCAGGTTCGGCCCCTGCTAAATGCTTTTCTTTTTTGCATGTTTCATCTACTAAAGTTGATAAAACTAGATGAAAAAGAATGAACGACCAGGAAGTCGAAGCTCAGACACGTAGTTCACTACCGACTTAATTTAACCACTACAGCACTCCAAGAATTACCTTGGATGAGAGATGGTCCAGTATTTATCTACACTTTGAGAATTTAAATTCAAGTTTTACAAAATAAAATGATTTTGTTTGCATGAGAGTACTGTTTACAACACTTGAAGAATTATGTTCGATGAGAGATGGTCCTGTATTTTTTACACTTTTAGCTTTTTAAATTATATTTTCCCGAAAAATTATTGGCTTGAGAGGCCTATTTACCGGGGGCAGCGAGAAACAGAAACCTCCCGGTATCTGATTTGTTTGCTTGATACCCAGAACCTTGGCGTGTACACCAGCTAGTTGGCGAGAGAAAATAGCACTATGTCAATATGCTTAGATGGTCACATACTCACAGCAAGTACAGACCACACAAAACAACCAACAACACATAGGAGAAGACATGAAAAGGGGAGGAGGTATCTGTGCTGGAAGGGGCAGCTGCGCTTGTAGCATTGTTCCATTTTTTTATATTTTTGTTGTGTTCTTCCAAGGCGTGCAAAATAACACCTCTAAGCTGTGTGTAATACACCTTTTTTCTATATATTTTTTGAAACATGCATAACCAGTTATAGGTCTTTCCAGACAAGCTAAAGCACACGTTGTAAGGCCTTGTACATTGAAAGGTGCTTAGTAAAATAAACCGAATTTTTGTTAAACAACG
>NW_021241159.1:0-1251 GCF_002162155.2 Triticum dicoccoides | reverse complement strand
CCGGCCACAAGATGGTGTCCATCTTACTCACCAAGTTCCGCAGCACCTAGCTAGCTACTCCACGAGCCTCACCGAACCCTCTAGCGCCAAGTTCACCTCCGACCGAACCCCGGTGGCCGCCAAAGTCGTCGCCGGCGCCAACTCCGGCCACCCCGACCCCAACGGACTCCGCCAAGAGCTGCGGTTTGTCCTCAGCTCCACTCCGGTGGTCTCCGCGGCCCATTTGGTGGCCGAAATGGTCAAAACCACTTCCGCCGCCGCGTCGGGCTCGCCGGCGGCTAAACGCCGGTGCAGCCGACCGGGTTTGACCACGGGTGGGCCCTGGTTGACTCCCCTGAGTCAATGACAGGTGGGGCCCAGCCCTGTTAATTAAACAGGATTAGTTTTAATTAAAATAATCACCCTGACATGCGGGACCCACTGTCAGGTTTGACCTGGACCAGTTCCGTTGACCTGCTGACGTCACACTGACGTCAGGCTGACGCAGTAATTGATTTTCTGGATTTAATTTAAATCAGGAAATTCCAGAATATTATTTAAACTTCAAAAATTCATAACTTTTATTCTGTAACTCCAAATTGGACAAATTATATATGAAAAATGATCAGAAAAATCCAATCTATCCATCTGTACTATTTTCATGCATGATCAAACAAGTTAAATTGATGTTTTAAGCAGAACAAGGAAAAGCACCTTTAAAGGCCATATTTGAATTTGAAATTTGAATCCTTGATTCAAATTTGTTCAAACCCTTCTGGTTTTTAGTTGCATTAGCCCAATACACTCATATTGCCATGTTTCATGCATGCATCATATTGTTGCACATTGTTTGGTGATGTTTGTGTATCGGTGCTCTCTGCGGCAGGTTCTGTCCCCGAAGAGTACCCTGATTACCCTAACGAAGAACCGTATCAGTGCATCGAACCATCAGGCAAGCAACCAACCATTTGATCATATCGATACAATCCCATGTTCTCGCTCCTGCTCTCTTTTACTGCATTAAGACAACGCGTTTCAAACTGCTGTGTGCTACGATAGTTGAACCCATTTCCTCTGCATGACCTGTCATTGCCACAGTAACTAGATGAAACCCACTAGCATGTGTAGGAGTTGCTTGAGCCATATGTATGTGTTGTTCCTACCTTGCTATGCCTGCTATGCTTAGAGTCGTGTCAGGTCTGGTTCATCTGGGTGATGGGCTGGAGTGAAATGATTATGTCGGTAATGAGAGTGGTGTGGTGAACACGATTT
>NW_021241158.1:0-661 GCF_002162155.2 Triticum dicoccoides | reverse complement strand
TTATTGATTCAGAATAGAGCATCAAGAAGATACAAACACAATGAGCGCACACCCAGCCTCTGTATACTTGAGATGCACACAGCCGACATCAACATGATCCAATGTGTATGTCCAAGAATATAGTCAACATTATGCGCCTAGATGACGAGAATGGCACTCTAGTGAAGGATGTTTTTAGTTGGGACTCAGATGATGAAAATGCTATTGACACCACAGGCTGGCCTAGAGCACATGAACGCAGCTCTCATCTTTTCCACTGTTTTGGATTTCATCCTTATAAGGAAATTGTCTTGTTTTATGATGACCGCCACTGTACAATAACAGCCTACCATTTGAATAGCTCAAAGATCCGTTATTTGGGAAAGGTGGAAAGCTTCTACAACGACATCAGAGAGTGGTTTCCATATGCCGCATGTTGGGTGAGGGATATACCTGGGAGCTGACATGTGCGCAATTTGGATTGCAACTGACGCGGCCTGGTTCTGCTATGCTTGTATCCTTCCTCTCTTACGGATCTCTACTCCTAATAGACGAGTTCGTAAGTCGTTCGTTCGTCCTCCAGTTGATCGACTTCCCCACCCCTGTCGATCCCCACTCCGCCAAGCCCCACATGGGCCCAACCCAACAAGCCTATGACAGAAAGCCCATGTCGTCACATGCA
>NW_021241157.1:0-1029 GCF_002162155.2 Triticum dicoccoides | reverse complement strand
CTAAAAGTTTGGGGATGCGATGCTTATGTCAAGAAACTTCAACCTGAAAAGCTCGAACCCAAGTCGGAAAAATGCGTCTTCATAGGATACCCAAAAGAAACTATTGGGTACACCTTCTACCTCAGATCCGAAGGCAAGATCTTTGTTGCCAAGAATGGGTCCTTTCTGGAGAAAGAGTTTCTCTCGAAAGAAGTAAGTGGGAGGAAAGTAGAGCTTGATGAAGTATTACCTCTTGAACCGGAAAATGGCGCAACTCAAGAAAATGTTCCTGAGGTGCCAGCACCGACTAGAGAGGAAGTTAATGATAATGATCAAGATACTTCTGATCAAGCTCCTACTGAAATTCGAAGGTCCACAAGGACACGTTCCGCACCAGAGTGGTACGGCAACCCTGTCTTGGAAATCATGTTGTTAGACAATGGTGAACCTTCGAACTATGAAGAAGCGATGGCGGGCCCGGATTCTGACAAATGGCTAGAAGCCATGAAATCCGAGATAGGATCCATGTATGAAAACAAAGTTTGGACTTTGACTGACTTGCCCGATGAGCGGTGAGCCATAGAAAATAAATGGATCTTTAAGAGGAAGACAGACGCGGATGGTAATGTGACCATCTATAAAGCTCGGCTTGTTGCTAAGGGTTATCGACAAGTTCAAGGGGTTGACTACGATGAGACTTTCTCACCGGTAGCGAAGCTGAAGTCCGTCCGAATCATGTTAGCAATTGCCGCATTCTATGATTACGAAATATGGCAAATGGACGTCAAAACGGCATTCCTTAATGGTTTCCTTAAGGAAGAATTGTATATGATGCAGCCGGAAGGTTTTGTCGATCCTAAGAATGCTGACAAAGTGTGCAAGCTCCAACGCTCGATTTATGGGCTGGTGCAAGCATCTCGGAGTTGGAACATTCGCTTTGATGAGATGATCAAAGCGTTTGGGTTTACATAGACTTATGGAGAAGCCTGCGTTTACAAGAAAGTGAGTGGGAGCTCTGTAGCATTTCTCATATTATATGTAGATGACATA
>NW_021241156.1:0-394 GCF_002162155.2 Triticum dicoccoides | reverse complement strand
CGGTTAATACAATTCTAGCATGAATAATAAACATTTATCATGATATAAGGAAATAAATAATAACTTTATTATTGCCTCTAGGGCATATTTCCTTCAATCGAGTCATTTCAGCACCCAACAGATCATCGCTTTTGTCTAACAGTTTTTGAATATGTTCCATGGCTTTCTGTTGTTCAGTTGCAATTTTAGCAAGTGTTTTGTAGCTTGGTCTTGAACCACAATCAGAGTCATCGTCACTAGATGTTTGATAGTGGGTAGTGCGTGTGTTTACCTTGGCATCGCGTGCCATGAAGCAGTAGGTAGGAGCAGAGTAGTCCTTCTCATTTGCATCGGTGTTGGTGATGAAGTCATTGTCTTCAGTGTTGAAGATGGACTTGGCAACGTATGCTGTAGC
>NW_021241155.1:0-1489 GCF_002162155.2 Triticum dicoccoides | reverse complement strand
AGCATCAGGGGCTACTGTCTATGCGGTATTACACTACATAATTTTAACTTCTTACCTCAAAGCCTGTTAGAAGGCTGCTGCAGGCTTCGGTCAGCCCGCTCTTGGCGAGCTGGACCTTCTCAATCACCGCACTCATGATAGTGCGGTGTTCTTCCTCGATGGAAGCGCCGTTAAGCGCTTCCAACAGGTTATCCGGCGCCTCCAATTGGACGAAGGCCGCCGGCATCACGGTCTTGCCCTTCTTTCGAAGGGGCCGCTTGCCGGACTCTGGAACCGCTGCGGGTTCCGATGTAGAGTCCGGCACAAAGTCCGGGAGGTCACCAGACGGCGCCTATGGAGCCTCCTCCTGATGGGTCCCCTCTTGGGATCCCACCTCGGCGTCCTTGTCGGTGCGAGGGGTAGAGGCGGTCGGGACGGAATTTACCTCCGATGAGGCCAACGACCCGCTCATCGAGTCGGGAAGATCATCCTTGGCCGGACTACAGACAGAATGCGGCGTTAGAAGGATACTTCGTGACGTGGAAGATACGGCATATAAATGATCTGAATACTTACGATCCGGCCGGACGCCTGGCCCTTGGAGGCCATTCATCCTCGCCAACGCTGATGTTGGCGAAAATGTCCGGGGGGATAGTCCTCCCCCTCTTGGACCCTTCGGCCGCCCCGATTGGGGAAGCCTTCCTCTTCTTCTCTCCCTCCTCTGGGAGAGAGTACTCCTCCTCCTCCTCGTCTTCGGGGGAGGAGTCCTCGTCGTTGTCAGATGCCTGATTACGGGAACTCTTTCGAGTCCCCGCGGCCACCTTCTTGGCCTTCTTCTCCGGCACCACGTGCAGTGCCGGAACCAGCAGCCCTGCTAAGCGGGCATCCACTGGTTCTTCTGGCATGGGAGCCGGGCTGATGAGCAGCTCGGCCTTCTCCATCCATTCCTGTCAAAGGAAGAGGCAGATTAAAAACCTCACTAGAGTTAATCTAATTACCACGAGTGTCCCGTAATGGGGTTGAATCACTTACCTCGTCAGTCGGAGACTGCGAGCTGAATCCACGGTCTTTCGGTCGCGGATGCGGGGGCTTCGGCGCCCTTGAACAGCACCCTCCAGGCGCCTTCGTGTGTTGTATCGAAGAGCCCACTCAACGTCTGGTGCTGTTCCGGATTAAACTCCCACAAGTTGAATGCCCGTTCTTGGCATGGGAGAATCCGCCGGAGGAGCATGACCTGGACCACATCGACGAGCCGGAGCCTATTGCTCACCCTCTTCTTGATGCAGGCTCGGAGTCCCGTCACCTCCACCGGATCACCCCACTGCAAGCCCTTCTCTTTCCAGGAGGTGAGCTGCGTGGGGATTCCAGATCTAAATTCGGGGGCCGCGGCCCATGTAGGCTTGCGCGGCTCGGTGATGTAGAACCACCCCGATTGCCACCCCTTGACGGAGTCCACGAAGGTCCCTTCTAGCCAAGGGACGTTCGGCAGTTTGCCCAACATGGCGCCTCC
>NW_021241154.1:0-946 GCF_002162155.2 Triticum dicoccoides | reverse complement strand
GGATGAATGGTGAGAGGAGATTCATGAGCCTCCTTAAGGATCAACTGCCGTAGATGCTGGTTCTTGGGAACCACTAGACGGTTCTCAAAGTACACAACACCATGATCATTTGTGGAGAAACAACTAGCACCTCCGCTAGCAATGTTCTCCTTGATCTTAGCTATTCCCTTATCTCGCTTCTGGGCAGCAATGATTTGATCCGTAAGAGTAGGTTTCGCCACCAAGGTGGAAAGAAATCCTTGAGGAACAATGTGAAGGTTAAGCTTCCGAAATTCCTCATGGAGAAGCGGTTGACTTTGTTGTAACACCAGATTGTTACAATAAGATTTACGACTTAGCGCATCAGCCATGACGTTGGCTTTCCCTGGGGTGTAGGTTATTCCTAAGTCGAAGTCTGTGATCAATTCAACCCAACGTCTTTGCCTGAGATTCAGATCCGGTTGGGTGAAAATGTGCTTCAGACTTTGGTGATCAGTGAATATTTCGCAACGATTACCGAGGAGGTAATGTCGCCAGGTCTTAAGTGCATAGACTACAGCTGCAAGCTCTAGATCATGAGTAGGATAATTCTCCTCGTGTGGGTGCAATTGCCGTGAAGCATAGGCAATTACGTGTCGATCCTGCATGAGAATGCAACCTAGTCCTTGTCGCGAGGCGTCGCAGTAGATAACAAAGTCCTTAGAGAAGTCTGGCGGTACCAGTACGGGAGCAGAAGTCAGGCGTCTTTTCAGTTCCTGAAAGCTGTGCTCACATTGTGGAGTCCACTCGAACTTCTTATCTTTCTTGAGGAGTTCGGTTAGAGGTTTGGCAACTTTGGAGAAGTTCTCGACAAAGCGACGACAATAGCTCGCTAAGCCTAGAAAACTCCGAACTTGCTTGACCGATTCAGGTGGAGTCCAGTTAAGGACGGCTTGAACTCGCTCAGGGTTAACAGCAATACCTTTAC
>NW_021241153.1:0-464 GCF_002162155.2 Triticum dicoccoides | reverse complement strand
AAGGTTGCTTACTTGAGTATCCGGGCGATTGCAGCTTAGGCCTGCGTCCTCGGTTAAATCCGGACACATCTCTCGTGATCCGAAGAACAGTTTATACATCTCCGCGGGCGTTGCGCCCATGAAATTCTGGAGAGCTCGCGGTCCCTCTGGATTAAACTCCCACAGGCGAAGGGAGCGACATTTGCCGGGCAATATTTGGCGAATCAGCATGACCTGCGTCACCTTGACCAGGATGAGGTCTCCTTCCAAGAGATCCTTAATGCGGCCCTGTAACAAGGGCACGTCTTTGGGCAAACCCCAATCTAACCCTCTGTTAACCCATGACGCTAGCCGTGGTGGGGGACCCAAGCGAAAGGCAGGAAGCGCCACCCACTTGGTGCTCCAGGGAGTGGTGATATAAAACCACTCTCGTTGCCACAAGCCTAGCTCCTCTTGAAAAGAGCCCTCGGGCCATGGAGCATCAA
>NW_021241152.1:0-1282 GCF_002162155.2 Triticum dicoccoides | reverse complement strand
CAAAGCACATACCTGGACAAAGTTTTTGAAAAAGTTCAAAATGGATCAAGCAAAGAAAGGATTCTTGCCTGTGTTACAAGGTGTGAAATTGAGTAAGACTCAATGCCCGACCAATGCAGAAGATAGAGAGAAAATGAAAGATGTTCCCTATGCTTCAGCCATAGGCTCTATCATGTATGCAATGTTGTGTACCAGACCTGATGTGTGTCTTGCTATAAGTCTAGCAGGCAGGTACCAAAGTAATCCAGGAGTGGATCACTGGACAGCGGTCAAGAACATCCTGAAATACCTGAAAAGGACTAAGGATATGTTTCTCATATATGAAGGTGACAAAGAGCTCATCGTAAATGGTTACGTTGATGCAAGCTTTGACACTGATCCGGACGATTCTAAATCGCAAACCGGATACGTGTTTACATTAAACGGTGGAGCTGTCAGTTCGTGCAGTTCTAAACAAAGCGTTGTGGCAGGATCTACATGTGAAGCGGAGTACATAGCTGCTTCGGAAGCAGCAAACGAAGGAGTCTGGATGAAGGAGTTCATATCCGATCTAGGAGTCATACCTAGTGCATCGGGTCCAATGAAAATCTTTTGTGACAATACTGGTGCAATTGCCTTGGCAAAGGAATCCAGATTTCACAAGAGAACCAAGCACATCAAGAGACGCTTCAATTCCATCCGGGATCTAGTCCAGGTGGGAGACATAGAGATTTGCAAGATACATACGGATCTGAATGTAGCAGACCCGTTGACTAAGCCTCTTCCACGAGCAAAACATCAACACCAAAGCTCCATGGGTGTTAGAATCATTACTGTATAATCTAGATTATTGACTCTAGTGCAAGTGGGAGACTGAAGGAAATATGCCCTAGAGGCAATAATAATGTTATTATTTTATTTCCTTATATCATGATAAATGTTTATTATTCATGCTAGAATTGTATTATCCGGAAACATAATACTTGTGTGAATACATAGACAAACCAAACGTCACTAGTATGCCTCTACTTGACTAGCTCATTAATCAAAGATGGTTATGTTTCCTAACCATAGACATGTGTTGTCATTTGATTAATGGGATCACATTATTAGGAGAATGATGTGATTGACATGACCCATTCCATTAGCTTAGCACCCGATCGTTTAGTATGTTGCTATTGCTTTCTTCATGACTTATACATGTTCCTATGACTATGAGATTATGCAACTCCCGTTTGCCGGAGGAACACTTTGTGTGCTACCAAACGTCACAACGTAACTGGGTGATTATAAAGGAGCTCTA
>NW_021241151.1:0-577 GCF_002162155.2 Triticum dicoccoides | reverse complement strand
TGGGTGCTGTCGAGGGAGATGCCAACGTGCGGAAAAAGTTTCGTGCCATTTGGCGGAGTGAAAAAAAAGTAGTCGGGAACCCCCCTCTACTAGACCGTAAAGAAGCTCGTTGCACTGGGGGTACGTGATCGCATGCATGCAATTGCACCAAAGTGGGCGGACATGCGGGCACGGCCTACGTAGGGCCCTACGCAAGGTTGGAGCAAAAACGGACACAAAACAATCGTTGCGTCATGTTCGGCTAGTGTTTTACGGTATTTTCACAGGGAAAATCCTAAGAAATGCATCGAGCGTCGGAAAAATATGCAAACTGGCATGGGTGCTGTCGACGGTGATGCCACGTGTGGAAAAAGTTTCGTGCCATTTGGCGGAGTGAAAAAAAGTAGTCGGGAACCCCCCTCCAATAGACCGTAAAGAAGCTCGTTTTAAAAAACAGACGCAACTAATGATTGGAAAAAAAACTAATGGATGGTTAGTAGAAAAAATGAATAGGCCCACGTATACATGCATATCCATCGGGGGTCAAAGCCGCCTCCACGCCTCCACGATCTCCAGTCCACGCCGCCTCCAGGATCAC
>NW_021241150.1:0-394 GCF_002162155.2 Triticum dicoccoides | reverse complement strand
TAGTTTTTAGAGCAAATTACCAATACATTAGCCTAGACTAAATGGAAAAATTCCTATCCTAAGCATCAAATGGCATCTCTTTCTCTATAGGAATTGACATGCATGTCATCTCACTTCCTATGATTTTCATATTCCTATCCTATGAACGAAAGGAGGCCTCTGTTGTAGTAACTACTGTAGCTAGAAGTACTGCTGGTACAGTAGTTTTCTTCAAGAAGCGGAATTCAACGAAGTCATGATGGTTCCTTCGTCCAAGAAACTTCAAAGTGGGAAGTGGGCCTGTGATTTGACAGCTCATTAGTCATTGTTACTGCGGCGCGACGACCTGGGTGACTCCCTTGGAGTTCTGCGTGCATGGCAAGTGGACCAGGATGGTCGACGTCCCACATGTTGG
>NW_021241149.1:0-781 GCF_002162155.2 Triticum dicoccoides | reverse complement strand
GAAAGACCTATGAGGCGTCTTGATCTATCTCTATAGATCTTGATGCCTAATATATAAGCAGCTTCTCCAAGGTCCTTCATTGGAAAACTCTTATTCAAGTAGGCCTTGATGCTGTCCAAGAGTTCTATATCATTTCCCATCAGAAGTATGTCATCTACATATAGTATGAGACATGCTACAGAGCTCCCACTCACTTTCTTGTAAACGCAGGCTTCTCCATAAGTCTGCGTAAACCCAAACGCTTTGATCATCTCATCAAAGTGAATGTTCCAACTCCGAGATGCTTGCACCAGCCCATAAATCCAGCGTTGGATCTTGCACACCTTGTTAGCATTCTTAGGATCGACAAAACCTTCCGGCTGCATCATATACAATTCTTCCTTAAGGAAACCATTAAGGAATGCCGTTTTGACGTCCATTTGCCATATCTCATAATCGTAGAATGCGGCAATTGCTAACATGATTCGGACGGACTTTAGCTTCGCTACCGGTGAGAAAGTCTCATCGTAGTCAACCCCTTGAACTTGTCGATAACCCTTAGCGATAAGCCTAGCTTTATAGATGGTCACATTACCATCCGCGTCTGTCTTCTTCTTAAAGATCCATTTATTTTCTATGGCTCGCCGTTCAACGGGCAAGTCAGTCAAAGTCCATACTTCGTTTTCATACATGGATCCTATCTCGGATTTCATGGCTTCTAGCCATTTGTCGGAATCCGGGCCCGCCATCGCTTCTTCATAGCTCGAAGGTTCACCGTTGTCTAACAACATGATTTCCAAGG
>NW_021241148.1:0-1155 GCF_002162155.2 Triticum dicoccoides | reverse complement strand
CTTAAATTTTTTTCGTTGTTTGCAGGAGCTATGCTTTTTAATTAACTTACAGAAGGGGGATTCAACGTACTTTTTTTATTTGTTTATAATTTGATGAAAGGCAGTGGCGTTAATATGGAATTTTTTTTAGCATCAGTACAGACACAAGCGCTCATATACACGTGCATACACTCACCCCTATGAATACACGCACGCACACCCTACCCCTATGAGAACCTCCGAGAGACTGAGTCGGCACATCATCTTGAGATTTATGAAGTCACCGTAGGCGCCTCGTCGTCGACGGGAACGTCTCCTGTTGGAAATATGCCCTAGAGGCAATAATAAAAGGATTATTATTATATTTCCTTGTTCATGATAATTGTATTTTATTCATGCTATAATTGTGTTATTCAGAAATCGTAATACATGTGTGAATACTTAGACACCAACATGTCCCTAGTAAGCCTCTAGTTGACTAGCTCGTTGATCAACAGATAGTCATGGTTTCCTGACTATGGATATTGGATGTCATTGATAACAAGATCACATCATTAGGAGAATGATGTGATGGACAAGACCCAATCCTAAACATAGCACAAGATCGTATAGTTCGTTTGCTAGAGTTTTCCAATGTCAAGTATCTTTTCCTTAGACCATGAGATCGTGTAACTCCCGGATACCGTAGCAGTGCTTTGGGTGTACCAAACGTCACAACGTAACTGGGTGACTGTAAAGGTATACTACGGGTATCTCCGAAAGTGTCTGTTGGGTTGACACGGATCAAGACTGGGATTTGTCACTCCGTATGACGGAGAGGTATCACTGGGCCCACTCGGTAATGCATCATCATAATGAGCTCAAAGTGACCAAGTGTCTGGTCACGGGATCATGCATTACGGTACGAGTAAAGTGACTTGCCGGTAACGAGATTGAACGAGGTATTGGGATACCGACGATCGAATCTCGGGCAAGTAACATACCGATTGACGAAGGGAATTGTATACGGGGTTGCTTGAATCCTCGACATCGTGGTTCATCCGATGAGATCATCGAGGAGCATGTGGGAGCCAACATGGGTATCTAGATCCCGCTGTTGGTTATTGACCGGAGAGCCATCTCGGTCATGTCTACATGTCTCCCGAACCCGTAGGGTCTACACACTTAAGGTTCGGT
>NW_021241147.1:0-437 GCF_002162155.2 Triticum dicoccoides | reverse complement strand
GGTTTCATCACGAAACTCGTCTGTTACAAAGGGATTTCATTTTTTTGAACTTAGTTGAACTCCATAGTTTTTCTGTGTTCAAAATGCACCATTCAAAGCCAAATCATCAATTTTCAACCCTTTCTGACTTCATTTGTTATTTTTCATGCATTTACTGATTATTTTGAGCTATAAGACCATGAAATTGAAAAGCATTTGAAATGAACTCTGAAAAGGTTGAAAGTTGGCATGGTATCATCATTTCATCCACATAGCATGTGCAAGAAAGTAGAGAGGGTTATGGCAAAAACTGGATGCCCTTCGTGTACAAAACGGGCAATCTCTTTCGAAGTATGAGGGTTTCATCACGAAACTCGTCTGTTACAAAGGGATTTCATTTTTTGAACTTATTTGAACTCCATAGTTTTTCTGTGTTCAAAATGCACCATTCAAAGCCA
>NW_021241146.1:0-445 GCF_002162155.2 Triticum dicoccoides | reverse complement strand
GCTTAGGCAAGTACTGGACTGCAGCTAAGCCCCCGCTGGGAGGGTCGCTCTCCACTCGGTAGGATTTTTCACACTTAGGCGAGTACTGTACTGCAGCTAAGCCCCCGAGTGGGAGGCTGGCTCACCACTCGGTAGGATTTTCAAACACTTAGGCGAGTACTGGACTGCAGCTAAGCCCCCGAGTGGGAGGCTGGCTCACCACTTGGTAGGATTTTAAAACACTTAGGCGAGTACTGGACTGCAGCTAAGCCCCCGAGTGGGAGGGTCGCTCTCCACTCGGTAGGATTTTTCTCACTTAGGCGAGTACTGGACTGCACCTAAGCCTCCGAGTCGGAGGCTGGCTCACCACTCGGTAGGATTTTCAAACACTTAGGCGAGTACTGGACTGCAGCTAAGCCCCCGAGTGGGAGGCTGGCTCACCACTCGGTAGGATTTTCAAACACTT
>NW_021241145.1:0-1103 GCF_002162155.2 Triticum dicoccoides | reverse complement strand
GCGTCGAGGAGGGGTACAGGCGCGGCTGGGGGCAGGGCGAGGTGCGTGGCCAAGGCGCGCATAGGGCAGCCAAGGCGCGCGTAGAGGCGCTGCCGGACGTAGCCGTTCGCGACCAGAGGTCCACGGCGGGCGCGGCTGGACGACGCAGGCGAGGCTGCAGGAAGCAGGGGAGGCGAGGCGCGTTGGTGCGGGGCGACGGGCGCGGCCAGGGAGCGGCCCGACCGCGGTGAGCGGGGCGACGCGGTCGAACGGTGACTGGGCCAGGAGAAGGGGAGCTCACAGGGGGGGCGTAGGGATCTGGCAGTGGCTCGGGGAGGAGTTGAGGTCGCGTCCCAGCGAGGGGGAGACGAGGACGACGGGCGGCGACGCAGTCGTAGCGGCGTGGGGCTCCGGTGAGTGGTGACGGGGTCGATGGAGCGCGTCGGGGAGGAGGCGGGGCGGTTCCGCGCGGCGTCGAGGCGGCCGGGATGGTCGACGGGGTCGGGTTGCCGTGGGGAGGTTCATTCCCCCGATCCCGATCTGGATCGGGGAAGGGGAGAGAGATGTGGGGATCGTGGGGAGTGGGATGGGGTTAGGGTTTGACCAGGGGGGGTGGCCTAGTAGGGCGCCGTGGTGGGCCGGCCTGGCTGGGACATGGCCTAGTTGGGCCGGGGGCTGCTGGTTCTTTCCTTTTGTTATTTTTTTGTTTGCTTTCTTTTTATCTTTTCATAATTTTCTTTTCTGTTTCTTTTAATAATTAATTTATTTTAGTTTTTGTAAAATTTAATTTCAACACCTAAATTAGCATTTAGGAATACACACTGCCACATTAATTTGGACAGCTAAATAAAATAGTTTAATATTTTATAATTTGAAAAAGGTATTAAATTAAATGTTTTGTTGCTGCTTTAATTACCTTAGTGCATCTAAACACTTTACAAAAATGTGGTTTTTGTATCAATATTATTTATGATTTATTTTCTACAACTTGAACATTTTAGTTTTAAAGTTTGAAAACTTTTGTTGTTTGCCTATACTTTAAATTTGAATTTGAATCGTTTTGAACTAACGCGAGTTTATCAACAGTAACCGAGGTGACGTGGCATCATTAGTAAAGGTTTACT
>NW_021241144.1:0-1722 GCF_002162155.2 Triticum dicoccoides | reverse complement strand
AGAGTGGTACGGCAACCCTGTCTTGGAAATCATGCTGTTAGACAACGGTGAACCTTCGAACTATGAAGAAGCGATGGCGGGCCCGGATTCCGACAAATGGCTAGAAGCCATGAAATCCGAGATAGGATCCATGTATGAAAACAAAGTATGGACTTTGACTGACTTGCCCATTGAGCGGCAAGCCATAGAAAATAAATGGATCTTTAAGAGGAAGACAGACGCGGATGGTAATGTGACCATCTATAAAGCTCGGCTTGTCGCTAAGGGTTATCGACAAGTTCAAGGGGTTGACTACGATGAGACTTTCTCACCGGTAGCGAAGCTGAAGTCCGTCCGAATCATGTTAGCAATTGCTGCATTCTATGATTACGAAATATGGCAAATGGACGTCAAAACGGCATTCCTTAATGGTTTCCTTAAGGAAGAATTGTGTACGATACAGCCGGAAGGTTTTGTCGATCCTAAGAATACTGACAAAGTGTGCAAGCTCCAACGCTCGATTTATGGGCTGGTGCAAGCATCTCGGAGTTGGAACATTCGCTTTGATGAGATGATCAAAGTGTTTGGGTTTACACAGACTTATGGAGAAGCCTGCGTTTACAAGAAAGTGAGTGGGAGCTCTGTAGCATTTATCATATTATATGTAGATGGCATACTTTTGATGGGAAATGATATAGAACTCTTGGACAGCATCAAGGCCTACTTGAATAAAAGTTTTTCAATGAAGGACCTTGGAGAAGCTGCTTATATATTAGGCATCAAAATCTATAGAGATAGATCAAGACGCCTCATAGGTCTTTCACAAAGCACATACCTTGATAAGATATTGAAGAAGTTCAATATGGATCAATCCAAGAAGGGGTTCTTGCCTGTGTTACAAGGTGTGAAATTGAGCTCAGCTCAATGTCCGACCACGGCAGAAGATATAGAAGAGATGAGCGTCATCCCCTATGCCTCAGCCATAGGTTCTATTATGTATGCCAAGCTGTGTACCAGACCTGATGTTAACCTTGCCGTCAGTTTGGTAGGAAGGTACCAAAGTAATCCCGGCAAGGAACACTGGACAGCGGTCAAGAATATCCTGAAGTACCTGAAAAGGACTAAGGAAATGTTTCTCGTTTATGGAGGTGACGAAGAGCTCGTCGTAAAGGGTTACGTCGACGCTAGCTTCGACACAGATCTGGATGACTCTAAGTCACAAACCGGATACGTGTATATTTTGAATGGTGGGGCAGTAAGCTGGTGCAGTTGCAACCAAAGCGTCGTGGCGGGATCTACATGTGAAGCGGAGTACATGGCAGCCTCGGAGGCAGCACATGAAGCAATATGGGTGAAGGAGTTCATCACCGACCTAGGAGTCATACCCAATGCGTCGGGGTCGATCAAGCTCTTCTGTGACAACACTGGAGCTATTGCACTTGCCAAGGAGCCCAGGTTTCACAAGAAGACAAGGCACATCAAGCGTCGCTTCAACTCCATTCGTGAAAATGTTCAAGATGGAGACATAGAGATTTGTAAAGTACATACGGACCTGAATGTAGCAGATCCGTTGACTAAACCTCTCCCTAGAGCAAAACATGATCAACACCAGAATTCTATGGGTGTTCGATTCATCACAATGTAACTAGATTATTGACTCTAGTGCAAGTGGGAGACTGTTGGAAATATGCCCTAGAGGCAATAATAAAAGCATTATTATTATATTTCCTTGTTCATGATAAT
>NW_021241143.1:0-581 GCF_002162155.2 Triticum dicoccoides | reverse complement strand
TGACGGTGGGATCGACGAGCTCGTCGGTTTCGGGCCGCTTCTCCGGCGGCAGGACGTACTCGTCCGGCACGGCGTGGTGCACCGGGGTGTTGGACAGCAGCCCCCATCTGCTGGACGGATCAGAATTTTCAGACTAGCTAGTACAGTAGCTACTGCCAGCGCAACGTCAAACAAATGCTGTCTTCCCAACCGTGAATCCGTGATGGTGGTACAAGCATAGAAAAAACTGAGGTCTTCCTCATCGCAC
Source organism: Triticum dicoccoides (assembly GCF_002162155.2). NCBI lineage: Eukaryota > Viridiplantae > Streptophyta > Magnoliopsida > Poales > Poaceae > Triticum > Triticum dicoccoides. Next base: position 334 of record NW_021241143.1, on the reverse strand, counting down.
GGATTCTCCCTCCCATCCATAATTTTATGGGCTCCTTTCACATAGGGAAACGGTTGGGACCGGCGCACCGGCTGAAGATTGGGCCGGTCTCCCTCTTCCTCGCGCAGCTTCCACATCTCGCGCAGCTTCCCGGGCGCGCGCCGCCCCTCTTCTTCTGCCCCCTCCTCCCCACCCCTTCCCCATCCCTTCCCCCTCCCTCCCCCCCTGCCCGCCCCCTGGTCGCCGCACCACGCCTCCCCTCTCCCCGCTCGAAGCTCGCCATGGCTGTGCGCGGTGACCATCCCATCTCGCCGGCGACCGAGGAGGGGGTGACCACGGGAGATGCTGCAACCGG
>NW_021241142.1:0-856 GCF_002162155.2 Triticum dicoccoides | reverse complement strand
GTGTGTGTGCATGTATTGCGAACGACTGGGAGGGCTCGCTGACCGCGGGATAGACTATACATCCCAATGCACCGCGTGCGGTTCCACTGGGGCCATACAATGAGCAAACGAGATCCTCATCCATTTTGACCCAAACGGACACGCGCGGACCGTTGGTGTGTTGGAGTTGCCCTTGCGGGGAAGAGAACAACAAGATAATGGAGTTGCCCTTACGCGGAAGAAAAGACGAGACAACTCGGAACCACGCCATGGAGCAGATGAATAAGGCCGTCCTTTGCTTTCTACTGACCGATGAAGGCCAATTTTATTGATATTGCCGGATGACAATCTTCCTGTCATTGATTGCTATTATATGTAGTTTGACTCATTAAACCTTCCTGGTGTATATGCCATGTACCAAATACATAAACAGTGATCAAAGAAATGGAAGACAGCATGGATACATTCCCAAGATAAGATAACATGACATGTGCAGCTGATTGATCGATCGAAAGAAACCAATTGTCAAAGCAAAGAAAGCTTCCACTCAAAACAAAGAACCATATATTTACAGTACAAATATTTGTGCAAGGCAACTTGTTAAACAGGTACTTTTACAGAACCTACCTTCCTTCACGCATAAAAAACACCAACCAAAATACAACCACAACAAAAGAAATATTACAATAGAATGTCCATGAATCTCGGTTCCACGCAACAAAATGTATAATGCTTAAGCTACAGTTGTTCTACATGGCACTTGAGATGGCTCGCTCCATCAACTAAAATGAAACTCGACTCCCAGGAAAGGGACTCATTAGCCAAACAAATAAACAGCCATGTCAAACCCTTCCTAGCCAGTACGCAACACCTGCAT
>NW_021241141.1:0-2380 GCF_002162155.2 Triticum dicoccoides | reverse complement strand
TCATCGCTCAGTAAATACTCAAATATTCTAGAAACCGTAGGGGAGTCGACAAATAATTATTCGAGCCGCCGCGAGTTCCAGAACCACGAGACCCAATCTAGAACCATTTTCCAGCACTCCGCCGGAGCGAAACACGGTCATAGACGGGTTCATCATCCTCATCCTATATGTCGTCTATCGCACACACCTTGATCTGGCTGGCCGTTTCTATTGCCTTGGCTAATCACAAACAGTTTATCCGAGTGAACTATATTCCGTCTATCGCACACACCTTGAATTGGCTGACCATTTTTGTTGTTTAGGCTAATCGCAAACAGTTCGTATGATCAACTGTATGCCACGTAGCGCACACGCGACTCTAATCTGAATCATGCTTGATGTCTCGGTCATCACACACAGTTAGTTTTATTGGTGATGGTTTTATTATGGTACCGTTTGCGATTCATGCAACGCACACGGTTTGGTCGAAGGGTCTCCGATACATGTATCATGTTAGCACCATCCTGTAGTAGTGTAGGCTGACAAATTAGGTTTCATGGTCACATGGATCTTCTTGGCATGAGTTAGATATTCATGTGTGTGATTTGAGCCAACACATAAGGACAACTTGGCCGAGTCACCAAATTTACCACACATCATTATTTGTTCTTCTTGCTAAACAGTCTTACTAATTGCTACAACACATCCTCCACAGCCTTAACACGTTTTTCTTGAACACTCCTTTTTGCAAAAACAAATTAACATGATACCTTCACATCCCCCTCGGGTAAAGCGCTGCTTGTGGCAGGCCTCAACACATTCAACCTGATCACATCGTGGATTGGTATATGTCCCACTGACCTCTTTGCAGGTCAGTGCCTCTGAACCTACAAAACAACAACCAAAATATAGTGCATGAAAAATCAGAATCTACAATATTCTTAAGTGATAAAAGAAAAGAATGTAAGTAAAGGAGTATAAATTACACATATGACTAGCAAACATATATACCATACATTGAGGAACTGCATTGTTTTTGCAAGCGATTATTCTACAAAATATTTACGAGGAACCAAATGGAGTGGCATGAGCAGTAGCAAACATAGCTGGCTTGTCACCTTGAGGGTTCCCATGTCTCAAGTAATATATTGTGAGAAGGCAAATAAGAGAGCGCACAAAAGATGCACATCCAAATGGTTTATGCCATCACTTATAGCCATGGATGATGAGATCTGAAGAAAAATAAATGTCAAAGATATGGTATATCATGTCTTCAAGATATGTGTGATGCGGTGTTGATATTCTATCTCAAAGACGTTGCTCTATCTGCATGATGCATTTATGAGTTCTACCTTTTTCGGTGTTGTAATTTTAAATTTTAAATATGGTATGAACCACTTCAGTAATGAAATATAATAAGGAAAATAGTGGGCTATCGTAGGCATAGCTATGCATGCCAATCTACACATCAGATTATATAAAGGAAGCACACAGTGGAAAACGTTGGTGTTTTGAAGCCTTAACAACAAATGCCATCAATGCTATAACCAGAGTAAGAATTAGTCATTGTAGTAGTTTCCTTTACACGTTCAAAAGAGCACATTTTTTAGGAAAAATTTCTACAAATCATACGTTATTTCATGGGACAATGGATTGCACGCTGTTGTACCCTCACCATTACAGCCGTCCACATTCAAATACTTCAAACCAGCCATAGAATTCATACCATGCAGGTGTCTGTTTTCCTTTACACGTTCTATATACGGTAGCACTTGAGAACCATCATCGCCAGCAGATTGTAAAGCAAGACTTTCCTACCGTGGATCATCGACGGTTGTTGCCAATATCACATGTTTAGCATGACTGGCGTAGTAGACATGCCCACCCCTACGAGATTAACTGGTTGAAACACTGTCACGCATGCTAGCGTCACTGTCAAACATGGATTGGATTACAAAGGAAGCATATTCTCCTTCGATTAATGATTGGTAGCATATGAATAGCTAGCCACGTAGGTAACAAATCCACATTGAAACATACATACATACCTACCTACCTACATACATACACATATATACATATATATTGGTCAATTCTAACAACACCCTTAGGTGTCTTATTCTGACAACAAAGCCTTATTATGCTGACACCCAAACCGAACCGGTAGCACCCCACAAAAATGAACTGCAGCCAAACCAAAAAAAATCCTAACCCTGACCCGCAGCCGCCACCACCACCACTCCTTCCACCTTCTCCTCTACGCCGATCCAGCCCAACACCTCCCACCGCCGCTGCTCCCATCCCACAACCTCCCTCTTCACCGACGTGCCGCCCCTCCTACCCACCTTATCCCCGCGCCCTACCCGCCCCGATGGACCGCCTAGCCACCCCAACCGACGCG
>NW_021241140.1:0-1917 GCF_002162155.2 Triticum dicoccoides | reverse complement strand
GGGGGGAACCAACACTCAAGGAGAAGCAAAAAGCACGGTGAGGCTGCTGATGACGGAGCAAACAATGGTGGGAAGCCACTGAACTTGGAGAAGAACCTCCAAGACCACCGACTCCAACAATGTCGCCGCCGGCCGCCCACCAACCAGATCGAACTTGCCACCGCCCCATGCTCAACCGAAGGCGGCACCTCCATGAAGGTGACGGCGCCGCGAGCGTCGCTGCCGCCCAATCCAAAGGGATTTGGGTTTTCATCCCGGTGCACGAGCAGGGGAGAGAGGCAGAAGGGGGAAAGGGGGCACCTTGAGGGCGCCTACAGGTAGGAGACGGCGCCCTCAGGCGTCGCCGTCGTCGTGGCCGGCATAGCCAGCCGTGGATTTCTCCAGGCCCCCCATCTCCCCCACCCCTACCATAGACGCGGCGCCGGCGACCTGGGTCAGCCGGAAACCAGATCTGACAGGGGACGAAAGGATTGGGGGCGGAGGCGTCAGATTCAGGGCGGGGGCCCCCGCGGCCACCGCGCCCCACAGCCACCACCCGCCGCCGCCTTGCCACCCGCGTGGCCAAGGGGGACGGCCAGCACCAGCGACGCCGCGAGCTGAAGACGAGGACACACCACCGCCCGAGGCCGCCGCCCCGGCTACAGAGCCCCTGTGCGAAACAGGCGGACAGATCCCCGCCACCACCCTCCCCGGCGGCCGCGCGGCTTTCCGGCGACCCCCTCCGGTGGTGGCGAGGGAGAGGAGAAGGGGGGAGGAGGGCCGGCGGCGGCTAGGGTTAGCGCCGCCCGAGTCGCCCCTGCGGGAGTGACGCGGGGGCCTTTTTCGAGCTAGTCCACATACTCCCTCAGTCCTTTTTACTCCACCCATTAGATTTGTATAAGTCATACGTTATAAAGTTTGATCAAATTTATATTTAAAAATATCAACATTTCATAGTGACTCTAATGGCACTAATTTGGCATTATAAATGTTGATAGCTTTTTCTATAAGTTTGATCAAAATAAAGATACTTTGACATCTAACAAAACTTATAGGCAGACTAAAAAGGACCGAAGGGTGTACTACATCATTGACTACGCATCGGCTCCTCCTACGTCATTGAAGAGATGGAGGAGATCCCAGCCTCAACTTGGTTACATGATCAGCTCCTCCTATCTTATCCATGCTGACCTCCCGTCTATAAATTGGCTTTGATCATCTGTACGGGCATCGTCTATCTCATCCATCACACAACGTAGCTAGCTAGTACAAGGGCTTCAAGCATGGCGTCCAAGGGTCTCACTATGTTTGCTGTCCTACTGCTTGCTGCGTCTTTCCTCGCGGCCACAGCTGAACAAACTCGTGCGCCCTAGTTTTCAACTGATTCACTATATACACACGTATCGTATTCGTATGTATCATCATTAGGCTAATTACATGCGTACCGTTTTTGCTCATGCAGAGGCTAAGAAGGAGACCCAAGCCGGTGTTCAGGTCGGCTACGACGGCGGCGGTGGCAGTGGCGATGGCAACGGGTACGCTGGACACGCTGCCGGAGCCATCCGCTGCTGCCGGCACAACTGCTACAGGCGTACTAGCTGCCGCTGCTGCACCCCCGACGAGATGGCGGAGGAGGTCCGCTACTAAGTGCTAGATGCAGCTACCTGCGTAGTATATATAGGTACTAATACTACCGATGCTAGTTGCAAGCACATAGTAACCCTCGTATACATGGTCAATAAGGTAGGTGCATGCATGTATGTGTGTATGTATCTTGATCGAATACCAAGGCTTCGATCTGGTCGTGTGTAAGCGTTGTGTTCCTTGCTCAATGTACAGGCAACCCTCAATGTACAGGCTCTTGTTTGAGAACCATATAGTTAAATTTCCCTAACTAATACCGTTGGACTCCTCCCCCCTCCTTTATATGGGGGGGGG
>NW_021241139.1:0-1226 GCF_002162155.2 Triticum dicoccoides | reverse complement strand
TGCTATTGCCCGGTTCTGCACTAGTGACAACCATCCGGCCGACCAACTCCGACGAAGAAGAAGGCCACCACCACCAAGCCTAGGGCCGGCGCCCCAGACATCCTCGTGTTGCAGATCAAGTCCAAGAGCAGTGCTCCACTGACGGCGATTGAGATCGGTACGACAACGAATTAGCCCCACATGAGTCAAGGCCAGATCCGCCGCTGCTGGTGCCGTCCTCCCCCGCCGTCACCGCACCACTTCCATGTCGCCGTCGATCTGCGCCACCGCCGCCGATCTGGCCGGAGAGGAGCGCCGCCACCCAACCAGATCGAGATCCGAGGAGAAACCGCCGCCGACGCCAAGCTACAAGGGCTTTGCCCTGTGACGCCCCGGGCGGCGGCGGCGGAGGGGAGCGGAGGAGGGGCGATGCTGTAGGAGGAGGGCGGGGGCTCCCCGGTGCAGGGCGGCGCCGCCGCACGGGGAAGGGACGGGAGGATGTATGAAATGACTAGTCTTTAAAAATGGGGGAGAATTTCACTTCCCCGGCCTCTGCTTAAAAAAATTCAACGGAGATAGTGGTGTAGAAACATGGTCGTCGTTGACTCCGGGATTGTGGTGGTTGTTCACATGTCATTGGTGGGGCTCGTGGTGCATAGTCGTGGGGATGGTATGCAACACCACACGTGTTGCAAAACATCCTCCGCAACACAGGCCACGTTGCAAAGCTCGTGCGTGTAATGAGGGCCACGTTGCGAAGCTGATACAAATTGCTGGAAAATTGGGCCTCGAGAGTTCTTAGGTCCAAAACTAGCAAAAGAGCCCGTGTGTTGCAACGGGAGAAAAAATAACACACTCTGAACCCAATAATCACAATATGTTCATGCCCTTTATATATTTTAGCGAGGCATCATTTTTGTGTTGCCGCTTATCCTCCTTCTCACCTTCAGTGGCCTCAGTGTTCACACAAACCAAAGTGTGTTTGAATGTTGTTTTTCCCCTGCCAGTTTGTTCAGAGGTGCTCATGTGTGGTTATCGATGTTTTCTTTCGTCTCTTTATGATTTTAGTGGTTGTTTATTTGCAATCCAGATCGTCGCGGTATGAAAGAAAAACGGACGTGCCCTATAGGTTACAAGTTTGCTTTTAAAATATTTAATAGGTAAAAATATCATCATATTCAAATTCTACATATTTTTCTATTAAAATTTCATATATAACATGTTAAAATCAGAGTTACGGTTTAATA
>NW_021241138.1:0-5831 GCF_002162155.2 Triticum dicoccoides | reverse complement strand
GCCAAACAATAACAGCCCAGACCCAACCGCACTGCCCGACACCGAACATTCTGACACAATCGGAGGCTCTGCCATTGAAATAACACCTTCAGCCCACGTAATAATGGCCATCATCGCCCCGTGGACAGAACCATTCCTCGCCTACCTTACTAGGCAAGAACTCCCCGAGGACCAAAATGAGGCACGCTGCATAGTGCGGCAATCCAAAGCCTACAGAGTCCACAAGGGAGAGCTTTATAAGAAAAGCACTACCGGAGTCCTTCAAAGGTGCATCTCCGAAGAGGAGGGGCAGAATCTCCTGGCTGAAATCCATGCCGGACTCGGCGGTCATCACGCTGCAGCCCGGTCTCTGGTAAGCAAGGCCTTCCGTACTGGCTTTGATTGGCCGACGGCCCGGGCAGACGCTCAGGACTTAGTCCAACGATGCACCGGCTGCCAGCTCTTTGCAAACCAAAGCCATATGCCACCCACCACCCTCCAAACTATCCCCATCACTTGGCCCTTTGCGGTCTGGGGGCTTGATATGGTTGGACCCCTTAAAGGCGGAACCCACAAGCACAAATACTTACTGGTCATGGTGGATAAGTTCACCAAATGGATAGAAGCCAAGCCTGTTAAGACGGCCGAATCCGGACCTGTGTTAGACTTCATATCCGGGGTCATACACCGTTACGGCGTCCCCCACAACATCATCACTGATAATGGCACGAACTTTATGTCCGACGAGGTAAAACTCTGGTGCAACAACATGGGCATAAAGCTCGATTATGCTTCCGTCTATCACCCACAAACTAACGGCCAGGTCGAACATGCAAATGGTCTTATCATGAGCGGCAATAAACCCAGACTAGTGCGGTCCCTCAAGGAATCTAACACGCACTGGGTAGAGGAGCTCGACTCCATACTCTGAGGGCTGCGGACCACGCCGAATCGCACCACCGGATACACACCATTCTTCATGGTGTACGGCGCAGAGGCAGTTCTGCCTTGCGACATAATTCATGACTCACCTCGAGTGCGCATGTACGAGGAAAGAGAAGCCGAGCTCGATCGGCAGGACAGTTTGGACGCATTAGAGGAGGAGCGTGATGTGGCGAAAGCCCGTTCCGCATTCTATCAACAGCAAGCTCGAAGATACCAAAGCAGAGAAGTACGGGCCAAAAATTACAACGTTGGCGAATTAGTTCTACGCCTGCCGGACAAGAAAAAGGACAAACTCAATCCCAAGTGGGAAGGTCCCTTCATAATTGACCAAGTCCTGACTGGTGGAGCGTACCGCCTGCGAAACGCATCGGATAACCGACTCGAGCCGAACCCATGGAACGCAGCCCGTCTCCGAAGATTCTATGCCTAGCGCCGGACCCTGTGTTCGTCTCCTTACTCTGTCCATTTTTTATATACTGTCCGTCGTACATTTCTCTCCTTCTCCCTTTTTCTCTCTCTTATAACCTTTAAAGGCTCACAAATTGACGCGCTATCCGCGCTCAGTAAACCTGAGGGCTTCTTTAAACAGAAGCTTATTTATACGGGCTTCATGCCTAACACATGTGTCAAACTTCCGCATGTACCTTTTATTCACCATCATATGCATCGATATGACTTAAGTTTGGCCAAGCTGGGTTGCCTGGCTCCTGTGCTTACCCCTACGTTCCCGATTATTAGGCTAGGTGGTAAAGGGAGCACCTCTGCGATTGTTACTGCCGGATCAGCCGGACGTGTACCTCAGACTGGGTGAAGCCGAAAGCTAGAGTTCTTAAGAGAATATTCGGTCGGTGAACTAAAGATGATCTTTTTCTTTATCTATGTGCCCCAGGCGTTTTTCTTGCGTTTCTTTTCGCAGCATGGACATGCACTTTAGGGCATGCCCCCCAGGTAAAGGAACCCCTAACGAAACTATTCTCCCTGGAAGATGTTTCTTACTAACCATGTAATATAACATAACTAGTCAGGCACTTGTCTGTTCACGCACTAATGACCCCTACGCCTGGTCTCCACGCATTCCCCGGTTCCTATATAACCGCATGGGAATTCGGACACACTCTAAACCGTCAGGCCCCGAGGTTGAAGCGAAAAGGTCGGCCATGATAAATGATCTACAATCCGGCTAGAAGGCATTATAAGTGTCAATTCGATTACATAGTCATTTTGACTGATTCTATTCCTCTTTAATACCATCTAACAGGCTGTCTAATTTACAGTCCTACTGGGAGTACTTTGCGGCCAACTTTACTTGGCCGTACACTAAGCTTACAGGGATCTCCTTCCCATCGGGCCCTATAGGACCAACCTCGGCCATATGGTTAGGGTCGGCCTGTCAATACCGCGTCTTCACCATGGCCCAGGCCTCCCTAGCGCCTTGATGGCAGGTTGATATCTTCCACAACTTAAAGCACCGCCGTGCTCCCCTCAACTTCTCCGCAAGCTCTCCAAGACCTTCGGGTGTGGAGACGGATGGCCACAGGACCTGGGCGACGCCTCGCATCGCCTGCCGAACTCGATCGAGCAATTGCAAGAGCTCGGGTAGAAGGTCACCCGTAGAACCGGGCATCTCCTCTGCAGGACGACCTGTTAACATACCTACGGATATTGCTCTATTAATCAACGGCATCGCCGAACTTTCCTTTAAAAGGTTCGTTCAAGCACTTACTAAATATGCCACGCCGAAGCCGCTGATTCTCCTTCACGGAGTCTGACAGCTGGGCACGAACATCTTTTAGCTCGACGCCCAGCCGGGTGTTGGCATCTTGGAGAACGTTCTTCTCCCCCATCACCTTTAACAGCACCCTCTCACCAGCCCTTAGTTGGCGTTCGAGGTGTTGCCTTTACGGATTCAATCCGGCGCCATCTGCAATTTTATTTGTCAGATTCGCACAAAAGTCGTGCTTTGCCACATACTTATCTTTTGAAATGTATATTACCAGAGGGGGTCTCCTTAGGCTCCCCCGCCGCGGCCAGTGCGGCCTCCAGTTGGGCTTTGCACTCGTCCAGCTCCTAGGTCAGTAGGGAATTCTTTTCTGTAAGAACCTGCATTTCAAATGATCCTTAAACCAGTTATTCTAACTGTATTCAGTCTCGGGGGCTGCTGCTACATATATATCTACCAAAATTTTCTTACCCGTATGTCTTTTACATATTGCTCCGTGGCTCTGGCTAGACCATTTTGAGCAGCACGGAGGTGTGCATCTCCCGAATTGAAGGCATCTAATGCCTCTTGGGAGAAGCAAGCGTCGCGAAGAATTGTCCGGCGACGTCTGTGGTTCATGGCACTTTCCACCTCTGAGTTGGTGGCAGATAACCCGTCCGCATCCTCCGTCGGAGGAACGTCTGGCACACGCCTCGCGCTCGCTTCCGCCCCCGGACCGGGCTTTGGAGCCTGGCTGGTGGAGGCGCGATTAGCAGCCTCTCCGAATATAGTCCGGCGAGGTCTCTTTGTCCTGAAAAGGGCACGAGTGTCAAATGTGCCTCGAAGTTATAACAACTAAGATAAAGGGGCGTGCCTTACCTTCGCGCTGATGCCTCGGTCCGGACTACACCTCTTTTCTGCCCATGGGGCCCTGCGGCCCCTGGTTGGTTTGCCGCCGCAGGTTCGGCCTTCTGCCTCAAAAACCTCCCCTGCAAGTTCGGTTGCAATCAGGAAATTAAACACGCGTGGACGGACCCCTGTCCGGGGTACAGGGACTTTGGTCTCAGGTACCTGGGGTGTTCGGATTAGACCTGGGTAATCGGCCGTAATGGCCACCAGGGCGTTGTCCTCGCTCAATTGATGGAACACTCCATCAATCAGCTCCACAGATATGTCCGGATCCTCTTGAGAGGCCGGATTGAGAGACCATCCTGAGTCCTCGGGTTGTGGAGGCGGGCTGCTTATGTCCTTAACGGCCCAGCGCAGTTCCTACGTTGAAGTCATCAGACTAAGTATTTAACAATGGGAACACTAAACAGATGAGCAAGTAAATGCGACCACTTACCCAGCTTGGGGGATTGTGCATAGAGAATCCACCCTGTCGGTTGACGCGGAGAAATTCCTCCTCTTCTCCCTTGTACAAAGTGGACAAGATCTTTAATAGAGCGGCAACTGAATCTGGCCCTTTACGGCCGCAGCGGGTGGCGTCGTCCTACCCGTTGAAATCCCACATGGGGTGGCTTCTGTACTGAAGCGGCTGCACCCCCCGCATGATGCATTCGGCCATAACTCCGATCATGGTTAGTCCGGAATGGGCTAACAATCTTATTCGGCCCATGAGATAAACGATGTCCCTGTCACTTTCCCTTTGAGGGCTCTGTGGACGCCAGCTTAGGCGCTTCTTTAAAGGAGCATTATCAAACTCTGGAAGGCCGATCCGGATAGGATCCGGCAGCGGGACGTCTTCTATATAGAACCATTCCGAGGGCAGTCTTCGGACGCCTTCTTTGGGGTTCCGGACAGATATCCGGTCCCGGCGATGCGCCATACTTCGGCTCCGCCCACTTGATACATTGGCCCTTTCTTAGAACAGGGCACGAGACAAAATAGCTCCTTCCACAGTCCGAAATGAGTTTCCATACCCAAGAACAGCTCGCAGAAGGCTACAAAGCCCGTGATATGCAATACTAAGGGAGGCGTGAGATGATGTAGCTGGAGGCCGTAGAACTCCAGCAGCCCCCGGAGAAACGGGTGGATGGGAAATCCGAGGCCCCTTATTAAGTAAGGAACAAGGCACACCCGCTCTCCTTTGGATGGATTAGGGGCATTCTCTGCTTGCTCTCCGCCGTTGTAGACGGCAAGACCGGCTCGGACCGGGACCATATAGGCCGGGGGGAGAAATCCCTGGGTCTAAAGCGTCACTAGCTCGCTATGTGGAGTAGAACATCTCTCCCAATATCCATGCTTAGGGCTAGGAGGGCGAGGGGAGGAGTTGCGGCGGCTGGCCATGGTGGAATGGATCTTTGTCGGATGCGCTCTGATGAACACTCGTGGAGAGGAGAAGGTGTGGATTGGATCTAAATCCTCATCCCCTTAAAAAGGGCAACTCATTTACACGGCTAGGGGTGTGAACGTAAAAACACTCAGACTTTTCATATTCGTTTGACACGTGGAAAACGACCATTATTGGGCGTAGAAGCCAAGGAGTGCAACATCTACAAGAAACCGGACTTTATTCAAACAGGTACACGGCACTTGGAGGAGAACCCGCCTTGCAATGCCGAAGACAATCTGCGCGCCGGACTCATCGTCATTGAAGCATGGTTCGAGGGCTACTGAGGGAGTCCTGGATTAGGGGGTGTTTGGATGGCTGAACTATACCTTCAGCCGGACTCCTGGACTATGAAGGTACAAGATTGAAGACTCCGTCCCGTGTCCAGAAGGGATTTTCCTTGGCGTGGAAGGCAAGCTTGGTGATACGGATGTTCAGATCTCCTACCATTGTAACCGACTCTATGTAACCCTAACCCTATCCGGTGTCTATATAAACCGGAGGGTTCTAGTCCGTAGGACAACATACACATCAACAATCATACCATAGGATAGCTTCTAGGGTTTAGCCTCTCTGATCTCGTGGTAGATCAACTCTTGTATTACCCATATCATCAATATTAATCAAGCAGGACGTAGGGTTTTACCTCCATCGAGAGGGCCCGAACCTGGGTAAAACTTCGTGTCCCCTGCCTCCTGTTACCATCCGGCCTAGACGCACAGTTCGGGACTCCCTACCCGAGATCCGCCGGTTTTGACACCGACAACCACCTTCCAGGGCCGCCACCCCGGGTCGCCACTGCCACGAAATCCTCCACACTACCGCATCACCCACGGTGGCGAGTCGCCACACCGCGGTGCCCAGGGTAGAAGAGGC
>NW_021241137.1:0-1125 GCF_002162155.2 Triticum dicoccoides | reverse complement strand
AAAGATCCTAATACCTCCCGATGGCGACGTGGGCCCATGGGCCACACAGCCATGTTAGTAAAAGTTTTTCAACGACTAGACTCGACTTCGGCCAAGGAGTTGGAAAGGGGGATTCCTACAGGCAGTCGGCTCTGATACCAACTTGTGACGCCCCCGATTCAATCGTACACTAATCATGCACGCAAATGTGTACGATCAAGATCAGGGACTCACGGGAAGATATCACAACACAACTCTACAAATAAAATAAGTCATACAAGCATCATAATACAAGCCAGGGGCCTCGAGGGCTCGAATACAAGTGCTCGATCATAGACGAGTCAGCGGAAGCAACAATATCTGAGTACAGACATAAGTTAAACAAGTTGCCTTAAGAAGGCTTGCACAAACTGGGATACAGATCGAAAGAGGCGCAGGCCTCCTGCCTGGGATCCTCCTAACTACTCCAGGTCGTCGTCAGCGGGCAGCATGTAGTAGTAGGCACCTCCGGTGTAGTAGGGGTCGTCGTCGACGGTGGCGTCTGGCTCCTGTACTCCAGCATCTGGTTGCGACAACCAGAAAGAAGGGAAAGGGGGGGGAAAAGAGGGGAGAAAGCAACCGTGAGTACTCATCCAAAGTACTCGCAAGCAAGGAACTACACTATATATGCATGGGTATATGTGTAAAGGGCCATATCAGTGGACTGAACTGCAGAATGCCAGAATAAGAGGGGGATAGCTAGTCTTATCGAAGACTACGCTTCTGGTCACCTTCGTCTTGCGACAGGCAGAATAGGGTAGGTCGAAGTCCTCCAAATAGCATCTCCAAGAACATCTCATAGCATAATCCTACCCGGCGATCCCCTCCTCATATCCCTGAGGTAGAGCGACCACCGGTTGTATCTGGCACTTGGAAGGGTGTGTTTTATTAAGTATCCGGTTCTAGTTGTCATAAGGTCAAGGTACAACTCCAAGTCGTCCTGTTACCGAAGATCACGGCTATTCGAATAGATTAAACTTCCCTGCAGGGGTGCACCACATAACCCAACACGCTCGATCCCATTTGGCCGGACACACTTTCCTGGGTCATGCCCGGCCTCGGAAGATCAACACGTCGCAGCCCCACCTAGGCAAAACAGAGAGGCCA
>NW_021241136.1:0-866 GCF_002162155.2 Triticum dicoccoides | reverse complement strand
TTGCTCATGCAATTTAATGCAAATCCATCTCTAAAGAAATGCAATTTGTCACATTTTCTAAAGTAGGAAAATTATTCCGCTCAGATAGCGGTAACAGGGCAGAACAACCCCAACCCCAATTCATATCCACATCCGTCACATAATATAAGTATGAGGCCCACATGTTTCCGCATATTTTCTCATGGGACAAGTGGACATCCCACATAATCTCACGTCAATGATAGATTCAGCTAATCAGTTGTACCATAACATAATACTGAAACTTCAAGTAACCTACCCATGATGTGAGTTAATTACTTGTGCATTGCAACAAGGGCATATATATTTTAGTAATTCAAAATTAATTGTATCTCACATACATATTCAAAATCTTTACACACCAGGTTGCCTTCGCGACTTCTTTTTTACCAGTAAATCACTATATTTTATTCCTTTATTATCTTTTCCTTCTAACAAAAATGTTTCTCAGAGTGATATGTGAATGGATGTATTGACAACCATAATGAAATACCAAGAGCTAAGAACTCTTTAATCAAATAATTTAAGAATGTATGTATGATGCATTTGACATTGATTCCTTTCCACAAATGTGTCTTGTGTTATCAAACATTGATTTTTTTCAATTGATTCTTTTTCTTAATAATATTACTAAATTCGGTAGATGAAAACCGAATTAAATATATCAGTGGACTAAAAATCAATTTAAATAAATTGGTGGGATAGAAAAAAAATCAACGGGTGAGGTTTAACCGGAATGGAGGCGACCCTACAACTCACCACGTCGTATAGGTCTGTGCCGATTCTGATGGTATGCCGAGCAAAAATTAACCTATTGGTCAAAGAAAAAATGAATCATAGAAAAAAAA
>NW_021241135.1:0-803 GCF_002162155.2 Triticum dicoccoides | reverse complement strand
TTACACTTCATATGTTTATCCCCGTTGAAAACTTAACCTATGTTGTCATCAATCACCAAAAAGGGGGAGATTGTAAGTGCATCTAGTGCCCCTTAGTGATTTTGGTGTATTGAAGACTTATAGGTTAAGGGACTGATGCGTTTGTGAGTGTACACAGGTCTATAAGTCTATGAGGAGTTTGATATTTACAGAGAAAGTCGACCCCTAAAAATGAAGTTCTTCGACTGAAGACTTTGATATTCTGAAGACTTTCTGAAGACTTTGAAAGTGAAGAAATTGGTGTGACCTTGAAGAACTTGATATTCACATAAGGAACATGAAGCGTGAAGACTTTTGTTTTCGTAGTTTCATTTTCTCTTTCTTGAGTCATAGGAAACACCGTACTGTTAAAGGGGGTCGAGGAAATACTAAGTAAAAATTTCCATGTGATGCTCAACTCAAAATCCTACACCTACCAATCCCTTCGAGTGAAGCCATTGGAAATCTCATACAGTTCAGTCAATTTCTTCAGTGACAGAGACGCAGTTCTTCTGGTCACTGAGGACTTTGCTCTGACTGAGGAGTTAGGAATTCGCCAGTGCGAATTGCCTACACAGTGAGGAACATGATAGCCCTGAGGAATTTCAGAGTCAAATTTCCGACCGTTGCTGTGCTGCGCGCCGGCTATCCCAAAATATCTTATCCACCTAACGGTCATATCATTGAAGGGCATTTATGTCTTATCATGTAGGGCTGCTCCCTAGGCTATAAATAGCCGCCCCCTACAACCACTAGCTGGTTGGCTGCTCCGAGAGAACTTGACA
>NW_021241134.1:0-543 GCF_002162155.2 Triticum dicoccoides | reverse complement strand
TTGTTGGGATATCACTATATATCTTATTTAATTAATGCATCTATATACTTGGTAAAGGGTGGAAGGCTCGGCCTTATGCCTGGTGTTTTGTTCCACTCTTGCCGCCCTAGTTTCCGTCATATCGGTGTTATGTTCCCGGATTTTGCGTCCCTTACGCGGTTGGGCTATAATGGGAACCCCTTGACAGTTCGCCTTAAGTAAAGCTCTTCCAGCAAGGCCCAACATTGGTTTTACCATTCGCCACCTAGCCTTTTCTTTCCCTTGGGTCGGCCAGCCCGAGGGTCATCTTTCCCTTGGGTCGCCTGAAGATTGAAGTTTGTTCCTTGTTGGAACATGGAGATGTTGTTCCTTGTTGGAACATGTTTATTTGTTGGGATATCACTATATATCTTATTTAATTAATGCATCTATATACTTGGTAAAGGGTGGAAGGCTCGGCCTTATGCCTGGTGTTTTGTTCCACTCTTGCCGCCCTAGTTTCCGTCATATCGGTGTTATGTTCCCGGATTTTTGTCTCCCTTACGCGGTTGGGCTATAATGGGA
>NW_021241133.1:0-883 GCF_002162155.2 Triticum dicoccoides | reverse complement strand
CCCTGTAGCGTTTGACCACGGGATCTAGCCCTTTGACTTTGCACGGACGGGCTTTGACAAGTGGACCTCTCCACCCGGTTGTGTTAGGTCGGCCCAGAGGAACACTTTGGAGCAACATTCGGGCCAAACCCACAGCTACATCCACTCCGTGTAGACCCAACGCGTCCGTTTCCCCCCTCCAGGTGCCGGCGGCGGCGGCGTCCGTGAGGGGGGGGGGCACACCCCGGAGACGCGTGCTGGGCGTTTGCAACCGCCTCAACACTTCCAGATTTGTGAGAGGCCGCCTACGCAAGATTTGACGGTATGCTAGCCCCCGGAGGCCGCCGGCCACAGTCGTAGACGTGCGAAGAGCAATCCGTGTAGAGGGAAGTGTTCAGATACTTCTCCATCACAAAAAATTATGAAAAATTACCATCAGTCCTATTGCACATGTGCCCACGTTGTGTAAAAAACTCATGATTTTATCGCGCTCCAAGTATTTAATAATATTCACGCTGCATCGTTACCGCAGAACGTCTACTACCGTTTCATTGCCATCGGTGAGGGGGGCCACAACCCGGAGACGCGTGTCGCCTCTTCGGACATGCCACAACACCACCCCGCATGTATGAGGGCCCGGTACGACGCTCCGGTGGCATTGCTACCCCCAGGGCCCCCGTCCCGGCTAACCCTGTAGCGTTTGACCACGGGATCTAGCCCTTTGACTTTGCACGGACGAGCTTTGACCAGTGGACCTCTCCACCCGGTTGTGTTAGGTCGGCCCAGAGGAACACTTTGGAGAAACATCCTGGCCAAACCCACAGCTACATCCACTCCGTGTAGACCCGACGCGTCCGTTTCCCCCCTCCAGGTGCCGGCGGCGGCGGCGTCCATGAGGGGGGGG
>NW_021241132.1:0-1395 GCF_002162155.2 Triticum dicoccoides | reverse complement strand
TTCAGGTTGCGGAATTCCTCACGCTTGCTTTCAACCACGCTCTGAGGAATATGATGAGCTTTGAAGTCTTGACGGAATTCATCCCAGGTAATCACACGGCCTCCTTTGGAATCTTTGTACTGCTGGAACCATTCTGCAGCTTGGTCTTTGAGTTGGAAGGAAGAGAACTTGACAAAGTCCTCAGGCTCGATGTTACTGCACTCGAAATGCTTGCACAAGTCCACGAGCCAATCGTCAGCATCAATTGCCTCAACACAATTGCTGAAGGTCTTTGGCTGGTTAGCAAGGAACTGGTTGAGTGTAGCAAAGTGATTCTGATTGTTGCCTTGGTTGCCTTGGTTCGCTTGGTTGCGCTCTTGAAGAATTTGCATGATCAACTGCCTGTTTGCATTGGTAGCGGCCATCACAGCTTGCCATGCCTCCGGAGGAGGAGGTGGTGGTGGCGGATCAGGATTCGGAGTCGTGCGCGTTGGAGGAGCCATCGTGAAGAGGTTGACATCCATTAGCACATTGATAGATAACTATTGAAGCTGAATCCAACGGGATGAAATTGCAACATATAGTCTTCACATCTGAACAAAATGAACGAATGCATTCCAATTGAAATGGTCACATATCCATAAATTGAGAGGCCACTTAGAATTTAGGTAGAGGAATAAATCAACAAGGTACGGAGCAAGAACGAATACTCGGTAAAGATCACCCAATCTCAAACCAAATATCCGTGGAAGAAGAACTAGAGCTACAAGAATTCCCACCTATGAAACTCCCGAACCTTTCCGGTTATGCAATCAGGTGTTGGGGATACAGGGGAAGCATAATATCTCACCCAAATCTAGCAAATCCTACATCCAGCTGTATCCATCCTTCAACGCATAACCGAGAAAAACTTCGGAAATCGTCTACCTCAACCTTCGAAAAGCATCTGTTATACAAGTTATGGCAATACTCCCGAACTCCCGCCCCAGTACTGGGTGGCGTCGAGGTTATCTCACCAACAACTGCATAAAAGAGATTTTCGATGTCGGCGAACTAAACTCAGGTATTCAAGAACTGCAACGATAAAATTGTGACGACAACACCTCAGAGCTCAACTCCCCGGGACACTGCCACAACCCCTAAATGAAAGGAGGCACCAAGAACAATGTTCCCGTCACAATTCCATCGAAACGATTCCAAGATACCCGCGTGATCCTAAATTCTTTTAATGAAATTTGAGAAGAGAAGAGTCAAAACTCTACGTCAGGATGCCTTACCAGAGCGATGAGGGGACTGGGAGTAAAAAGAATTCCTAGACTCTCCGATACAATTCCTAAATGACTCAAAACATTTTTCTAGACTCAACTCGTCCACTAATTCGATCAAGCAATGGGGCTCCTAAGGTCGGGGAAGGCT
>NW_021241131.1:0-406 GCF_002162155.2 Triticum dicoccoides | reverse complement strand
ACTTCAAAAACTGGTCAGCGGGCAGAGGTATCTCCTTGTACTGGGTGATGTCTGGAACAGAGAGGTCCACAAGTGGGAAAGGCTGAAAGCTTGTCTTCATCATGGTGGCAATGGTAGTGCAGTATTGACAACAACCCGTGATAAACAAGTTGCTGAAATTATGGGCGCAGATAGAACCTACAATCTCAATGTTTTGAAGGATTACTTCATAAAGGAAATTATTGTGGATAGAGCATTCAGTTCAGAGAAGGAAAAGCCTCCAGAGCTACTCGAGATGGTTGGTGAGATTGTGAAGAGATGTCGTGGCTCTCCCTTAGCTGCAATTGCACTGGGATCTGTACTTCGTACCAAGACCAGCGTTGAAGAATGGAAGGCCGTATCATCTAGAACCAGCATTTGCACAGAG
>NW_021241130.1:0-783 GCF_002162155.2 Triticum dicoccoides | reverse complement strand
ATTAATTAATTAGAGAATTAATTAACTTAATTAAATCAGATTAGATTTAACCTAATCACTAATTAAAGCTAATTAACCACTGTTAATTAAATCTGATTAGGTTAATTAGATAACAGAGAATGACATGCGGGACCCACCTGTCAGGGTTGACTCAGTCAACCCTGTTGACTGCTGACGTCAGCATGACATCATGCTGACGTCATAAATACATTTTTTTCGAAGTAATTAATTAATTAATTAAATTCCAGAAATTAATAAAATCTTTTAAAAAATCATATCTTTTAATCCGTAACTCGGATTAAAATATTTTCAACATGAAAGTTGCTCAGAACGACGAGACGAACCCGGATACGCAGCCCGTTCGTCCACCACACACCTCTAACATACCAAACACGCAACTTTCCCCCTCCGGTTCATCTGTCCGAAAACGCGAAACACCGGGAATACTTTCCCGGATGATTCCCCCTTAACCAGTACCACCTCATACCACGTTAGGGCACGCCTAGCATCGCTTCTTGACATGTCATGCATCGATATGCATCTGTTTACTTGGTATTCATTGTTTCTTCCCCTCTTCTCTCCGGTAGACTACGAGACCGACGCTGCTGCTGCCCAGTTCGACTACGGAGTTGACGACCCCTCTCTCTTGCCAGAGCAACCAGGCAAGCCCCCCCCTTGATCACCAGATATCGCCTATTCTTCTCTATACTGCTTGCATTAGAGTAGTGTAGCATGTTACTGCTTTCCGTTGATCCTATTCTGATGCATAGCCTGTCATTGTTG
>NW_021241129.1:0-2693 GCF_002162155.2 Triticum dicoccoides | reverse complement strand
CGATAAGCCCGAGCCCAATGAGCAGACCCACGAGCACAGCGAGCCCGTACGCAATCCACTCGAACGGCAGGCACAGGCACGACACCCAATCTTTCTTTTTCTCAGTCGCCGAAGCAGTCGCCAGAGCAGCAGTGGGCGAAGCAGCAGTGGGCGAAGCAGCATTCGGTGAAACAGCAGTAGGCGAAGCAGCAGTGGGCGAAGCAGCATTCGGCGAAACAGCAGTAGGCGAAGCAGCATTGGGCGAAGCCATCTTGTCCATGCCGAGATTGCGAATGTTACGTTGCGGCAACTATGTGTTTGCTCTTGTGTTACCCTGGAGACGGTGGTTTGTGGGGTTTGTGACGTGCGTTGTGCGGTCGATCGATCGGATATAAGTAGGCTGTGCGAGTGGAAGGTTCTGGATCGGGTTTTGCACGTGGAAGGTTTGGTTTCATTCGCATTGAGCCGAGGGGTCGCCTACGATGTACTATAAACGCACAGCTATCTCGAAAGAATGCATGTACGCATTATCTCTATGTAACGCTTACATCCTCAGATCTCGACCATTTACACCTAAAATTAATCGTTGAGATAATTTAATCTGTGTGGACGAACGTAATGGCTTGTTTGCCTATTATTTTAAGTATATAATAGATAGTTAGATAGATAGATAGATTCTAGATCTACTTTTGTTTTTACTGAATCCCGGATGTGTTGATAAACATACAAGTATATACACCCCTGGACAAAAATATTTTGTCCCTAAGGGGGGCAATCATCAAATATGTTGTACATGCAGCCTTTACGTTGCTCCACATGGGCAACCTGGGAAGAGAGCCCAGAGAAACCGTCGCCGCCACCTCACAATTGATAGACAGGCATGGGCTTACGAAAACTGTGGCGGCTGGCCTCTTGTTCCTCGGCTCGTCTCCCTCATCTCATGCTCATCTTCCTACTCGCAGACCGCCACCTACCAATTCATGCATGGTAGCAATCGCCGGCCCTTGCTGCCTCCTCGGATCGTTCCTCCAGAGCCCAGTTAGCTAACCGAGACCATGTGATGTCACGCACAGCAGATTTTGATGGCGTCAACACTGACGAGCCATTGCTAGGCTGGTTTGTTAATTAACATGTGCATGTGCATGTGCATGCACGGCACGGTGGATTCAGTGTCCAAGGAATCTACTCCATTCACATACGTTCCTTCCTCCAATGTCCGAGTAGGTCAACTTGCTAGCTGTTGTGGATCCGATCCATCCATGAGGCCATGTATCACCTTAGCCGAACATGCTAGGGCGCACCGCGCAGCTTGACCGACACGGCCCAGCTGGAGAAAAAGTATCATATTTTGAGTAGTAGTTAACTGGAGACCTCGATCGATCCAAGTCTTTGACAAACACAGCCGCTGGACACGTACGGTACTATATTTATAGGTACATTTTGAGATTAATCAAACTCCGATGATCATCAGGTAATAAATAAGAGACACTTGCCTCTCGAGAAAAAACCTGGTAAATCATCTTGAACAAGCATGCATTTTCTAAAACGTACCGGTGGGAAATCATCTTCGAGTCCCATGATCCTGAATAATGCGCTCCATCCATTGGCCGTGTGAAGCCAACTTGGATCGATGAAGGTCCTGAGAGATGCTCACGAACAACTACCAGCTGTTGGCCACCCGATCCATGAGACCACCATGGTAGCCTAACGTGCTCGCTCACAGATTCCTCGGATCGATTGGCCTAGGAACTATTTCATTAAGACCTCGCTCGGTTCAGGTCTTTGATCAACATGGCCAACCTGGACACTATATCAGATTTTGAGGTTAAACATCCTTGTTTGCTTAGCAATACTCCCCATCAGTCTTAAATCCAAATTTCAGGATTAATTCAATAACTGACCTCTAACAGTCATCATCAGTAAAACCATATCTACCCGTGCTTTGGAAAAATCAGGTAAATGATTTCAACAAGCATGCATGGGACTGGGACATCATCTTTGAGTCGATCATGCTGACTTTGTGCTTAGTGGAAACTAGATTTGTGGTGACATGTTAGCGACGTAGAAGATCAAGGAGGCATCTTGGTTTATGTCAGAAATTAACTACTTCTTAACGTCAAGTTGTGGTGGAGTTGACTGTTAGTTTGTCACAACAGTTTTATGTAATCGATGCGACCAGACTATTAAAAATCAATCAGTTTCTCGGTCGACCCATGGATCCAAAGCTTTATCAGAGAGGTAGATCTGGCCATTCGATTTTGCTGTGCATACAAGAGTTAGAGCACGCACCTCCGAGATTCCTCAGATCGATCTGCAGAGGGGCAATTAATTTCATCAAGACCAACCTCGATCCATCCGAGTCTTGATCGACACGGCCCAGCTGGAGACACTGTATCAGATTTTGAGTAGCTAGTTAACTGAAGACCTCGATCAATTCAAGTCTTTGATCAACACAGCATAGCTGGACACGTACTGCTCTCTCGTTTCTGATTTATATGATTTAAATCTGAAATCTCATCAACAAAGATAGATGGTGAGTGGAGTGTATCTTATAGTGTACAAAATTGTTAACATTTTAATCTGCATGAATTACTGTTGAGTATTATGATTATTAGGTAGAATAGGATATACTAGGTTTTCCGATTTATATTCCAAGTTGGTCATTGTCTCTTATTTATATGCCCACAATACTCAAGCAATAAACAAAGGTTTCA
>NW_021241128.1:0-1478 GCF_002162155.2 Triticum dicoccoides | reverse complement strand
GTAGAACCGTGTAGTGTGCTTGAGACCAAGAATGCCTGTCCCTACATACCATTGAGTCCCCTCCTAGCGTGCCTTTTCCACCCAGTCTCCCCTCATACCGCGATTGAGGGAGACCTAGCTTATTAAGGTCAGGAATCAAGTCAACAAAAAACCCAATAACATCCTTTGTTTGATGTCCCATGGAGATGCTTCCTTCTGGCCTAGCGCGGTTACAGACATATTTCTTTAGGACTCCCATGAACCTCTCAAAGGGGAACATATTGTGTAGAAATACATGGCCCAGAACGACAATCTCATCGACTAGATGAACTAGGACGTGTGTCATGATATTGAAGAAGGATGGTGGGAAAACCAGCTCAAAACTGACAAGACATTGCGCCACATCGCTCCTTAACTTCGGTAGGATTTCTGGATCAATCACCTTCTAAGAGATTGCATTCAGGAATGAACGTAGCTTCACAATGGCTAATCGAATGTTTTCCAGTAGAAGCCCCCTCAATGCTACTGGAAGCAGTTGCGTCATAATCACGTGGCAGGCATGAGACTTTAGGCTCTGAAACTTTTTCTCTGTCATATTTATTATTCCCTTTATATTCGACGAGTAGCCAGACAGGACCTTCATACTGAGCAGGCATTCAAAGAAGATTTCCTTCTCTTCTTTGGTAAGAGCGTAGCTGGCAGGACCTTCATACTGCTTTGGAGGCATGCCATCTTTTTGGTGCAAACGTTGCAGGTCCTCCCATGCCTCCGTTGTATCTTTTTTCTTCGCATACACGCCCAAGAAGCCTAGCAGGTTCACGCAAAGGTTCTTCGTCACGTGCATCACGTCGATTGAAGAGTAGACCTCTAGGTCTTTCTAGTAGGGTAGGTCCCAAAATATAGATTTCTTCTTCCACATGGGTGCGTGTCCCTGAGCGTTTTTCGGAACACATAGTCCGTCGGGACCGTTTCCGAAGATTACTTTTAAATCATTGACCAAAGCAAGTACGTGATCACCAGTACGCATGGCGGGCTTCTTCCGGTGATCTGCCTCGCCTTTGAAGTACTTGCCTTTCTTTTGACATTGATGGTGGTCGAAAGAAATTGACGATGCCCCAGGTAAACATTCTTCCTGCTTTTGTCCAGGTATATACTTTTGGTGTCATCTAAACAACGCGTGCATGCATGGTATCCCTTGTTTGTCTATCCTGAAAGGTTACTGAGAGCAGGCCAATCATTGATGGTGACAAACAACAACGCATGCAGGTCAAATTCATCCTATTTGTGCTCATGCCACACACTTACACCATTTCCAATCCACAGCTGTAAAAGTTCTTCAACTAATGGCCTTAGTTACACATCAATGTCGTTGCCGGGTTGCTTAGGGCCTTGGATGAGAACTGGCATCATAATGAACTTCCGCTTCATGCACAACCAAGGAGGATGGTTATAGATACATAGAGTCACGAGCCGGGTGTTGTGATTTGCTGCTCTTCTGC
>NW_021241127.1:0-1519 GCF_002162155.2 Triticum dicoccoides | reverse complement strand
TAACACAACCGGGTGGAGAGGTCCACTGGTCAAAGCCCGTCCGTGCAAAGTCAAAGGGCTAGATCCCGTGGTCAAACGCTACAGGGTTAGCCGGGACGGGGGCCCTGGGGGTAGCAATGCCACCGGAGCGTCGTACCGGGCCCTCATACATGCGGGGTGGTGTTGTGGCATGTTCGAAGAGGCGGCACGCGTCTCCGGGTTGTGGCCCCCCTCACGGACGGCAATGAAACGGTAGTAGACGTTCTGCGGTAACGATGCAGCGTGAATATTATTAAATACTTGGAGCGCGATAAAATCATGAGTTTTTTACACAACGTGGGCACATGTGCTATAGGACTGATGGTAATTTTTCATAATTTTTTGTGATGGAGAAGTATCTGAACACTTCCCTCTACGCGGATTGCTCTTCGCACGTCTACGACTGTGGCCGGCGGCCTCCGGGGGCTAGCATACCGTCAAATCTTGCGTAGGCGGCCTCTCACAAATTTGGAAGTGTTGAGGTGGTTGCAAACGCCCAACACGCGTCTCCGGGGTGTGCCCCCCCCCCCTCTCACGGACGCCGCCGCCGCCGGCACCTGGAGGGGGGAAACGGACGCGTCGGGTCTACACGGAGTGGATGTAGCTGTGGGTTTGGCCCGGACGTTGCTCCAAAGTGTTCCTCTGGGCCGAGCTAACACAACCGGGTGGAGAGGTCCACTGGTCAAAGCCCGTCCGTGCAAAGTCAAAGGGCTAGATCCCGTGGTCAACCGCTACAGGGTTAGCCGGGACGGGGGCCCTGGGGGGTAGCAATGCCACCGGAGCGTCGTACCGGGCCCTCATACATGCGGGGTGGTGTTGTGGCATGTCCGAAGAGGCGGCACGCGTCTCCGGGTTGTGGCCCCCCTCACGGACGGCAATGAAACGGTAGTAGACGTTCTGCGGTAACGATGCAGCGTGAATATTATTAAATACTTGGAGCGCGATAAAATCATGAGTATTTTACACAACGTGGGCACATGTGCTATAGGACTGATGGTAATTTTTCATAATTTTTTGTGATGGAGAAGTATCTGAACACTTCCCACTACGCGGATTGCTCTTCGCACGTCTACGACTGTGGCCGGCGGCCTCCGGGGGCTAGCATACCGTCAAATCTTGCGTAGGCGGCCTCTCACAAATTTGGAAGTGTTGAGGCGGTTGCAAACGCCCAGCACGCGTCTCCGGGGTGTGCCCCCCCCCCCTCTCACGGACGCCGCCGCCGCCGGCACCTGGAGGGGGGAAACGGACGCGTCGGGTCTACACGGAGTGGATGTAGCTGTGGGTTTGGCCCGGATGTTGCTCCAAAGTGTTCCTCTGGGCCGAGCTAACACAACCGGGTGGAGAGGTCCACTGGTCAAAGCCCGTCCGTGCAAAGTCAAAGGGCTAGATCCCGTGGTCAACCGCTACAGGGTTAGCCGGGACGGGGGCCCTGGGGGGTAGCAATGCCACCGGAGCGTCGTACCGGGCCCTCATACATGCGGGGTGGTGTTGTGGCATGTCC
>NW_021241126.1:0-1341 GCF_002162155.2 Triticum dicoccoides | reverse complement strand
CGCAAAAACTTTGCAGCTCCCAAGTGACCTTTCGTATACCCGTAGTGCGTGGCAAAAATTAGGCATCGGCTCGGTTCATTCCCGCAACCCGCAGCGCGTCGTGACGAGGCCGGCGGCGAAGGAGGAGCGCGCGTGGATGTCCCTCTTGTTCTCATGCTCATACAAGTGGGGAAAGAACCTCCCTTATAAAGAGGTCCAACTCCCACTCAACTAGCAATATGAAACTAAACTTTAGTAGTATCCATTGCCTTGCACAAATGGGCTAAGTGGGCCTCTAGGATTTATTTAGGAATTTCTGAAATAGTTATTGGGCTGTCCCAAAATAGACTAAATTCCGGCAATCCCCCACCAGATCCCAGAGGCACACAAAATTTGCCTTTGGTTCCAAAACACTATTTTATATACCGGTACTACAGTGGAGACTGTTAAGTTGAACTTCCACCTAGAACTCTATGCTACATTAGTAAGCAACTTGGACAGTGGACTGGGCCTTGAACTGCAAGTTTTCTTCGAATCTAGCTTCACATAAAGCCTTGACCGATACGTGGCTACTGTGGGTCTTCCCCGCGGGTGGAGCTTATGCGTCATACCCCGAGACCTTTCATGAGTTTACTAGAGAGAACCCTACTCTCATAGATTGCGACATTTAACAATCAGACTCATATAGGTGCGTTCTTCAAAAGATGTTCTGCAGGACAACATCTCTGCTTCAATGAGCCTCTTAGAACACATTAAGATATACATCAACCTGCCATGCAGTTTTAGGAGAGTATTGCATCTTCATGGAGTGGTATTTTTAATAGTAAAGGTACTCTCCTCCCAGTTGACCAACAACTTATCTTCCACATCTAATTCACGGGATCTCCGATCACAAAGAATAGGTTACCACTGTGAACAACTCATATTGTGGGTCTCATACCCATTTCTCTCGATGCATTATCTATCACATTACGTGATAGACCCTTAGTAAAATGATCTGCCAGATTTTTAGACGTTTGGATATAATCCAATGCAATAACTTCAGAGTTTCTCATTTTTTTGATAGACTTTAACCTTCTCTGAATGTGTCTTGATGACTTCATGTTATCCTTTGAACTGTTCACTTTCGTGATCACAGTTTGATTATCGCAGTTCATAAGGATACCCGGTACAGGTTTCTCAACAACCGGCAAGTCATTCAAGAGCCGACGAAGCCAATCTACTTCGACCGTAGCTGTATCTAGTGTTGTGATTTCTGCTTACATTCTTGACCTCATTAACATGGTCTGCTTGCAATACTTCCAAGAAACATCGCCACCTCCAAGAGTGAATACATATCCGCTCGTGGCCTTTATCTCATCA
>NW_021241125.1:0-1194 GCF_002162155.2 Triticum dicoccoides | reverse complement strand
TCTCTATCTATCTATGTGTTGTCTAATAGATAGATAGATAGATAGGTAGGTAGATAGATAGATAGACAGATAGATGGGAAACACTTCCTATGTGTTGTCTGATATGAGGTCATCGGTAAACCGCGCGTAAGCCAATGATTCATGCTTCATCTCAGAGCCAAGAAACCACAAAAAATCCTCTTCTAGCCTGCCGTTTTTCCCGCACGCACCTTCCATAATCCCTCACCTCATTACCTTTCTTGCGAATCACTCACCTCCGCCGTTCCTCTCCCCTGTGTCCGACCCTCCTCTCTGTCGGGGTCAACATGCACCGTGCCGCCCCTGCACTCCCTCCCAAAGGAGTCCAGGTTGGATCCCTCTCCAATACTACCTCTTGATCCAGCCATCCGAACCACTGCCCATGTTGTTCTCCACTACGTCGCCCGACAAGCCCACCTCCTCGTGGTTCTCCAATGTACCTCTTCTTCTTCCCTAAGTGGAGAGCATTGTCTTAAATAAATTACTGAAAAAATAGCACGCTATAGCGTCGCAAATAGCACGCTATAGCGTGCAGAGAATTGCATCATTAAATAAATCAGTGTACACTATCTCACTAATAGCATAATTTAAGAGACGGCACTATTTTTGTATATCGCGCTATTCTTTCCTTGCCCCTAACCCAGGTAGCCTCTTGCCCAACTTATGCCCCTCCACCCGTCTTTGCAGAGTTTAAGTAGTTGGGATTGCGAGGCGCACCAGGGATGAGATCTGTCTATATTGATTTCATGTATTTGCAACAGTTAATTAAGTTGATTTAAGATAACAAAACCTCTAATTTAGGGTACTACATCAGTCCTGGTTTATAAGTCCCCTATGTATTTTTGCCAAATTTTGACTAGAAATTTAACTAACAAAATATTGGTGCATATCACCAAACATTATATCATTGGATTCGTATTTAAACATAGTTTCTAATTATATTTTTTTATGACATGCATTAATTAATATATTGTTAGTTAGATTTAAGAACAAAATTTGGCACAGAATATAAAGAGGACTAATAAAGCATGACGGAGGTTGTAGATGAGATACGTTTATAGATAAAAAATCGGCAACCGAATATTAGTGGCAAGCATGTTATTTTGCATCTTAAAATTTCTGTGCTTCCGATACGTCTTAGTTATGTGGTGATAGCAAAATATTCTTGCTTCGGAG
>NW_021241124.1:0-400 GCF_002162155.2 Triticum dicoccoides | reverse complement strand
TGCTAGAATTGTATTAACCAGAAACATAATACATGTGTGAATACATAGACAAACAGAGTGTCACTAGCATGCCTCTACTTGACTAGCTCGTTAATCAAAGATGGTTATGTTTCCTAACCATGGACAAAGAGTTGTCATTTGATTAACGGGATCACATCATTAGTTGAATGATCTGATTGACATGACCCATTCCATTAGCTTAACACCCGATCGTTTAGTATGTTGCTATTGCTTTCTTCATGACTTATACATGTTCCTATGACTATGAGATTATGTAACTCCCGTGTGCCGGAGGAACACTTTGTGTGCTACCAAACGTCACAACGTAACTGGGTGATTATAAAGGTGCTCTACAGGTGTCTCCAAAGGTACATGTTGGGTTGATGTATTTCGAGATTAG
>NW_021241123.1:0-1258 GCF_002162155.2 Triticum dicoccoides | reverse complement strand
ACCGCCTCAACACTTCTAGATTTGTGAGAGGCCGCCTACGCAAGATTTGACGGTATGCTAGCCCCCGGAGGCCGCCGGCCACAGTCGTAGACGTGCGAAGAGCAATCCGCGTAGAGGGAAGTGTTCAGATACTTCTCCATCACAGAAAACTATGAAAAATTACCATCAGTCCTATAGCACATGTGCCCACGTTGTGTAAAAAACTCATGATTTTATCGCGCTCCAAGTATTTAATAATATTCACGCTGCATCGTTACCGCAGAACGTCTACTACCGTTTCATTGTCGTCCGTGAGGGGGGCCACAACCCGGAGACGCGTGCCGCCTCTTCGGACACGCCACAACACCACCCCGCATGTATGAGGGCCCGGTACGGCGCTCCGGTGGCATTGCTACCCCACACGGCCCCCGTCCCGGCTAACCCTGTAGCGTTTGACCACGGGATCTAGCCCTTTGACTTTGCACGGACGGGCTTTGACCAGTGGACCTCTCCACCCGGTTGTGTTAGGTCGGCCCAGAGGCACACTTTGGAGCAACATCCGGGCCAAACCCACAGCTACATCCACTCCGTGTAGACCCGACGCGTCCGTTTCCCCCCTCCAGGTGCCGGCGGCGGCGGCATCCGTGAGGGGGGGGGGGCACACCCCGGAGACGCGTGCTGGGCGTTTGCAACCGCCTCAACACTTCTAGATTTGTGAGAGGCCGCCTACGCAAGATTTGACGGTATGCTAGCCCCCGGAGGCCGCCGGCCACAGTCGTAGACGTGCGAAGAGCAATCCGCGTAGAGGGAAGTGTTCAGATACTTCTCCATCACATAACATTATGAAAAATTACCATCAGTCCTATAGCACATGTTCCCACGTTTTGTAAAAAACTCATGATTTTATCGCGCTCCAAGTATTTAATAATATTCACGATGCATCGTTACCGCAGAACGTCTACTACCGTTTCATTGCCGTCTGTGAGGGGGGGCCACAACCCGGAGACGCGTGCCGCCTCTTCGGACATGCCACAACACCACCCCGCATGTATGAGGGCCCGGTACGACGCTCCGGTGGCATTGCTACCCCCCCAGGGCCCCCGTCCCGGCTAACCCTGTAGCGTTTGACCACGGGATCTAGCCCTTTGACTTTGCACGGACGGGCTTTGACCAGTGGACCTCTCCACCCGGTTGTGTTAGGTCGGCCCAGAGGAACACTTTGGAGCAACATCCGGGCCAAACCCACAGCTACATCCACTCCGTGTAGACCCGACGCGTC
>NW_021241122.1:0-603 GCF_002162155.2 Triticum dicoccoides | reverse complement strand
CGTCCTCCCCACATTGTCATCCTGCCCTCCACCGCCGGCCTTCTCGTCTCCCATCGGCCGACATTCGCCGTTTCGCCCCCTCATCGCGTCCTTCACCAACGGGATTGGCCCTTTTCGGCCTCCTCTTTCTCGCGCTCGTCGGCGTGCCCGCCCTGTTGGTAGCGGCAGCGGCTAATGCTCATGGAAGAGAAACCCTCCTAGCCAGAGATGCCCCCCGCTCCCTGGGCCGCTTGTTGTTGGTCCTTCCCGCGTCGGGCCGCCCCCCTGTGGGCCGGGCTGGTGACCTTGACCTGGCCTGCGGGTTTGTGGGCCCATCTGCTGCGGGCTGTCCTCCCCCTCTCTGACCAGGCCGCCTGTGTGGCCCACCATCGGCCCAAGAGGCGGTTTTATCTGGCCGCCCTAGGGTTCCCTCGCCCCCCTCATTCCCCAACCGCTACTAACAAACCTCGACAGACCTCTCCCCGCCCGTTGTCTCGGCCTTCCCCCGTCGGCAACCTCCCGCCGTCTCGCGAGCCCCCCGCCTCCCAGACCCCCCTGCCATGACGAGGGACTAGGATGACGGGGCCGCGCGGTATAAGTGCCACTGTGAGGAGCGAAGGGACC
>NW_021241121.1:0-596 GCF_002162155.2 Triticum dicoccoides | reverse complement strand
TAGAGAATATGAAATGAGTTTTAATAATCTATCTTACTATTATGGCAATACCTAGATCTATCCTTGCTTGTTATGCCTAGCTAGGGGCGTTAAACGATAGCGCTTGTTGGGAGGCAACCCAATTTTATTTTTATTCCTTGCTTTTTGCTCCTGTTTAGTAATAAATAATTTATATAGCCTCTGTTTTGGTTGTGTTTTTGTGTTTAATTATTGTTTGTGCCAAGTAGAACCGTTGGGAAGACTTGGGGAAAGTCTTGTTAAACTTGCTGTAAAAAACAGAAACACCAGCGCTCACGAGAACTGCTGTCATTTTTATTTGTAAAGTTATATTTAGTTAATTATTTTTGAAGATGATTAATAGATAAATTCCTCACGTCCAGCAATTTATTTTAGAATTTTTGGGGTTCCATATCTTGCGCTAGCTACAGATTACTACAGATTGTTCTGTTTTTGACAGATTCTGTTTTTCGTGTGTTGTTTGCTTATTTTGATGAATATATGGCTAGTAAAATAGTTTATAAACCATAGAGAAGTTGGAATACAGTAGGTTTAACACCAATATAAATAAATAATGAGTTAATTATAGTACCTTGAAG
>NW_021241120.1:0-2072 GCF_002162155.2 Triticum dicoccoides | reverse complement strand
GAGCTCTTGCTGTACCTCCGCCACCCACGCCTCCTGCTTCTCTCGCTCGGTGCGCTCCACGGCCGCATTACGTTCGGCCGCGGAAAACCCCTCCTTCAGGGTCGCCACCTCGTTTGTGGCCCCTGCAATACCCACGTTATTCTTGTCATTTTTTGCAACCAAATCCTTTTCTGTAAGGTACAACTTTAATAAGGTGTTACTCACCTTCCTTGTCCTCGAGCTGCTTCTTGGCATGGCCGAGCTTGTTCTCGGACCACTCGAGGCTTTGCTTCAAAGAATTGACCTCCGCAGTCAGTGTGGCAGAGGTCAGCAGCGCAGTCTGCAATCCCATATTGACATATTTTTTATGACTCCTGCGTATATCTTTTTAGATCCTCAGTCCGGCTTTTCTTTCCGAACACCAAAACGAGCATCAGGGGCTACTGTCTATGCGGTTCTATTTTTCATATATTAAATTTCTTACCTCAAAGCCTGTTAGAAGGTTGCTGCAGGCTTCGGTCAGCCCGCTTTTGGCGAGATGAACCTTCTGAATCACTTCACTCATGACGGTGCGATGTTCCTCTTCGATGGAAGCGCCGTTGAGCGCCTCCAGCAAGCTATCCGGCGCCTCCGGTTAGACGTAGGCCGCCGGCATCACGGTCTTGCCCTTCTTATGAAGGGGCCACCCGTCGGCTCCGGAACCACTTCAACTTCCGGTGCGGAGTCCGGTACGAAGTCCGGGAGGTTGCCCTTTGGCACCTCCGGGGCCTCCTCCTCCGAGTGGGTCCCTCTCTGGGATCCCACCTCAGCATCGTCGGCGTCGCGGGGGGTGGAGGCGGTCCGAAGTGATGTACTATCCACATCCGACGCACCCAAGGACCCGCTGGACGAAGCGGGAAGATCGTCCTTGGGCGGACTGCAGGGTTGTATGCGGCATTAGAAAGACACCATGTGGCGAAAAGAAAAATCATGTATTATTCGGGAGTCCGGATACTTATGATCTCGCCAGGGGCTTGACCCTTGAAGGCCAATCCTCGTTGTCGTCGCCGGAGTTGGCGGAACTGTCCGGGGGAAGAGTCCTTCCCTTCTTGGATCTTTCGGCCTCCCTCGTTGGGGAGGCCTTCCTTTTCTTCCCGCCCCCCGCGGGGGGAGAGGCCTCTTTCTTCTCCTCCTCGCCTTCGTGGGAGGAGTCCGCCTTGGAGTCATCGGACGATGAGTCCGATGACACCTGAAAACAGGAACTCTTTCGAGTGCCCGTGGCCTTCTTCCTGGCCTTCTTCTCCGGCACCACGTGGGGGGCCGGAACCAGCAGCCCCGTTAAGGGGGCATCCGCTGGGTCTTCTGGCAAAGGGGCCGGACAGTTAGTCCGCTCAGCCTTCTTCAGCCAGTCCTGTCAAAGGAGAGGGAGTTTAGATCCCGCATAGAGTCAAACTATGGAAAAACAAGTGTCCCGTAAAGGGTAAAATCGCTTACCTCGCTAGCCTGACGCTGCGAGCTTAATCCGCGATCTTCGGTAGCGGATGGGGGAGCTTCGGCGCCCTTAAACAGCACCCTCTAGGCCTCTTCGTACGTAGTGTCGAAGAGCCTGTTCAAGGTCTGGTGCTGCGCCGGATCGAACTCCCACATATGGAAGTCCCGTTGTTGGCACGGGAGAATCCAGCGGATGAGCATGACCTGGACTACGTTGACAAGATTGAGCTTCTTGTTCACTAGCTTTTGGACGTAGGCTTGGAGTCCGGTCAGCTCCTCCGAATCGCCCCTTGTCAAGCCACTCTCTTTCCAGGAGGTGAGCCATATGGGGATGCCCAATCTGAATTCGGCGGCCGCTGCCCATTCAGGGTCACGCGGCTCGGTGATGTAGAACCACCCCGATTGCCACCCCTTAATGGTTTCCACGAAGGTGCCCTCGAGCCAAGTAACGTTGGGCATCTTGCTCACGATGGCGCCTCCGCACTCCGCTTGGCTGCCCTTCACAACCTTCGGCTTGACACTGAAGGTCTTGAGCCACAAGCCGAAGTGGGGCTGGATGCAGAGGAAGGCCTCGCACACGACGCTAAACACCGAGATGTTGAGGATGAAATTTGGGGCCAGAT
>NW_021241119.1:0-1257 GCF_002162155.2 Triticum dicoccoides | reverse complement strand
ACCGCCTCAACACTTCTAGATTTGTGAGAGGCCGCCTACGCAAGATTTGACGGTATGCTAGCCCCCGGAGGCCGCCGGCCACAGTCGTAGACGTGCGAAGAGCAATCCGCGTAGAGGGAAGTGTTCAGATACTTCTCCATCACAGAAAACTATGAAAAATTACCATCAGTCCTATAGCACATGTGCCCACGTTGTGTAAAAAACTCATGATTTTATCGCGCTCCAAGTATTTAATAATATTCACGCTGCATCGTTACCGCAGAACGTCTACTACCGTTTCATTGTCGTCCGTGAGGGGGGCCACAACCCGGAGACGCGTGCCGCCTCTTCGGACACGCCACAACACCACCCCGCATGTATGAGGGCCCGGTACGGCGCTCCGGTGGCATTGCTACCCCACACGGCCCCCGTCCCGGCTAACCCTGTAGCGTTTGACCACGGGATCTAGCCCATTGACTTTGCACGGACGGGCTTTGACCAGTGGACCTCTCCACCCGGTTGTGTTAGGTCGGCCCAGAGGCACACTTTGGAGCAACATCCGGGCCAAACCCACAGCTACATCCACTCCGTGTAGACCCGACGCGTCCGTTTCCCCCCTCCAGGTGCCGGCGGCGGCGGCATCCGTGAGGGGGGGGGGCACACCCCGGAGACGCGTGCTGGGCGTTTGCAACCGCCTCAACACTTCTAGATTTGTGAGAGGCCGCCTACGCAAGATTTGACGGTATGCTAGCCCCCGGAGGCCGCCGGCCACAGTCGTAGACGTGCGAAGAGCAATCCGCGTAGAGGGAAGTGTTCAGATACTTCTCCATCACATAACATTATGAAAAATTACCATCAGTCCTATAGCACATGTTCCCACGTTTTGTAAAAAACTCATGATTTTATCGCGCTCCAAGTATTTAATAATATTCACGATGCATCGTTACCGCAGAACGTCTACTACCGTTTCATTGCCGTCTGTGAGGGGGGGCCACAACCCGGAGACGCGTGCCGCCTCTTCGGACATGCCACAACACCACCCCGCATGTATGAGGGCCCGGTACGACGCTCCGGTGGCATTGCTACCCCCCCAGGGCCCCCGTCCCGGCTAACCCTGTAGCGTTTGACCACGGGATCTAGCCCTTTGACTTTGCACGGACGGGCTTTGACCAGTGGACCTCTCCACCCGGTTGTGTTAGGTCGGCCCAGAGGAACACTTTGGAGCAACATCCGGGCCAAACCCACAGCTACATCCACTCCGTGTAGACCCGACGCGTC
>NW_021241118.1:0-2132 GCF_002162155.2 Triticum dicoccoides | reverse complement strand
CTCATCATCATTATCAAAGTGGTACAACATAGTCTCATCATATCATCATTATCGAACACAAATGATGTCGATCTCATCATCTCAAAATAGCGATACGAGTTAATTATCACATGTCTCTTACATTGTCACCGCGCACACATGTTTCATTATCTACCTGAACTATGACATACGACAGAAGAGCGACCACGATGAGAAAAAGTGGGATTACATAGTAGTTTTTGCGGTGCCGGTTCTGAATCCTCTGTTGCGCTATGAATCTCAAGTAACTAGGTTCAGTTTTCATTCTGCTATCAAGCAGTGCACTCTTCCCATCTGGCCATATCCAGGAGGATGCACCCAAGCTTAGTGAAAGGCGTCATGTCCTGACGTTGTAGGGCTATGCGGGGTGGGACGTTAGCTCGTGATATTGGGCCGCCGTAGAACATCCCATTCTCTTCGAAGACGTCTTTCATGATGATGGACACAATTTCCTACTGGATTCGACAGAAATCATTTCGAAGTCGATTATCCGACACGGTTCCAAAGGCTTCGGCCCATTTCTGGATATGGGCATCAGATGAAGATGTCATGCAAAGTGATTGCACATCCCTTATGTACTCCATCATTAGATGGATGACGTAGAATCCATCATTATCACTTGTTGCCGGTCGTTGGAGGCAACAGAAGTTAGTCTTATGGCCGAAACACAGCCCGACCTTACTTGTTTTTTTGACTTCGATGTAGCCACCCCGCATGCTGAAACTCATGAGAGCTTTGTCCATAACACACTCTATGTGTGTGTAATCCTTCTTCTCTATGTCCTTCGACGGGTCCAAATATAGTGCGCGGGAGAAACGTGGGTAAAGAACGATGAGAACAGCATGGCCCTCCCCGCTGCGCAAAATACCCGATCAAGTTAGCCTCCATGCATTCAAAGTAATTATTGAAATGCACAAAAGGATGTATGTGTTATATATAGTGGCTATCCGAACTTACCCAGGATGATAAGGTAGGAGAATCATTTCTTTGTCCTTATTGCTGACCAAGAACTCTTTGATGTACTCCCTCGCATATTGGCGGTTGTCTTTGTTGATTGACAAGAAGCCCTCATGCATGTAGTATGGGTCCGCGACCGCAAGACCAGTGATTTGGTCTCTCCCGAACTGTAGTTCATGTGCAACGTATACAAGCGAACGAACGTGAAATCGAGTGTCATCATTTGAAACATCTGGAAGATGTAATCAAATTGTAGGAAGAAGAGGTCCGCGGGGCATGTGTGGACATACATCTTGCCACTGCACGACACATGAACTGTATAAAGTGGCTATCCTGGATCATCCGAGGCGAGGAGGCTTCTCTTTGTCGACAACACATGGCCATGGAGTCTATTGAGATCCCCTGTTATGGCAGCTAGCGCATCTGCCGGTACCATTGGCTTTCCCGCAACATGGATTAATGGCGCATGTTTCATCGGTACACTATCAACCCTAGTCCGCGGAGGCGGATGGCTGCTAGAAGCAACATTGGCAGCTTTATTGCATTTTCTCGCCGGTCTCTTCATCTGCTTCTTCTTGGTGGGCTCAGTTGCTGGTGGGTCTGTCAGACCCTCCCTGAGCACCACCCCTAGTGTTGTCGGGCTCGGCATTGAAGACCTCTAGCTAATTAGTTGAGCTTGGGTGGAATCGACATCTAGAGGCGTGTCCTACGAGCATTGCATGAACAAAGACTTCTTGCACTCCCGAGGACATTCCGGCTCTGGTACACCATGCATCTCATATTCATATGGTTGACTCCTCATTACTTCATTGTGAAAGCCGGTATTGAGATACTGGAGAGGGTCATCCTCCTCCATGTCATGATCCATATTCTCTTCATTGGGGCCAATGTCACCAACCATCGGAACGGTTGGCCCTCCTCCCTCATTTCTCTCGGTCTCACCCGGCAGCACAGACGATGGTTGTTGTAGTTGTGTAGGTGGGGTTGTGGTCATACCTTCCTGAGGTCCCGTTGGTGTGCTCCTGACCACCTCCACACTAATAAGATTCTTCGGCCACAAGATCGGCCAATTTTTGTATTGGCCAAGCTGCGTGGGGGTCTTGTCATCCTCTCCACCTGTTTTTATGGGACTAGGAAAACCATCGTAGCCCTCTTTC
>NW_021241117.1:0-1108 GCF_002162155.2 Triticum dicoccoides | reverse complement strand
TTGCATTCAACACCGACACATTCAAAAGATGATATAATAAACTCCTCAAGGCTTTGGAGAAGAACAAAGGGGGGAAAGAATTCTTGGTTAGGCACTTTCCGGATAAGGAAAAGTGGTCACGCGCTTACGATGAAGGAGGTATGCGATATGGGGACATGACAAGTAACATGGTGGAATGCTTCAACAATGTGTTGAAGGGTGTCCGTTCCTTGCCGGTGACCGCAATACTCAAGTACACTTTCATCAAGCTCAACGAGTACTTCCTAAAGCATTCTGAAATCACGGCCAAGTGGATTAGCGAAAAGATGGACTATCCATTCAAGGTTCAGGATTGGTTGTTGTATCAAGCGCGCAAGTCTTCCAAACAACAAGTGATCAAATATAATGAAAAAGAAATGATCTATCAAATTGATGAGCCGGGTGGGACAACAAGGGACGGCAGATCTTATGGTGGAGTTGCTTACGAGGTGCACCTCAAAACCCGTTGATGCCAGTGTGAGAGGCCACACAAGTATCATTGGCCTTGCTCGCATTTGATGACCCCAACACCAGCGAGAAACTTGCCCGTATCCGATGGCACAACGGTGCGGTTGCACGAGTTCAAATTAGAACGAACAAGGTTGACATGGGCGCTGATGAAGCTATGTACCTAGGGTAGGGGCATGGACCTGTCCTAAGTGCCCTACCCAAGGACATCCCTAGAAGAAGTCACCTTTCAATCGACTTGGAGGTATCCCACTCGACGGATTCAAGACAGTCGACCATGGAGCTATCACTCGACCACGAAGCCAAGCACTCGACTGCTAGGAGTTCTAAAGTCACTCCGCACGCAAACGGTCGGTCATTAAGTAGCTTTTATGGTCATCATAGCACTTTATTAGGGGCGTTACCAGTAACGCCCAGCCTTAATGTACTTTAAACCCTGCATTACTGAGGGCTGGAGGGGCCTGACGAACTCTATATAAGCCACCCCCTCCTCAGTATCAAGGGTTCGCACCCCTGTTATTCATATACACACAATTCAGTCGACCGCCTCCGGGCACCGAGACGTAGGGCTGTTACTTCCTCCGAGAAGGGCCTGAACTCGTAATCCTCTTGTGCTTACAAC
>NW_021241116.1:0-758 GCF_002162155.2 Triticum dicoccoides | reverse complement strand
CATGTCCTTATGGATGGCGGCAACAGCCTGAACCTGCTTTATCAGGACACAGTGTGCAAAATGGGCACCGACCCTTCAAGGATCAAGCCCACCAATACCACCTTCAAAGGTGTAATTCCAGGAGTAGAGGCCCGTTGCACGGGCTCCATAACACTGGAAGTGGTCTTCGGATCTCCGGATAACTTCCGAAGCGAGGAGTTAATCTTCGATATCGTTCCTTTCCGAAGTGGTTATCACGCACTACTTGGAAGAACCACATTCGCTTGATTCAATGCGGTACCACACTATGCATACCTCAAGCTAAAGATGCCAGGACCACGCGGGGTCATAACAGTCAACAGAAACATGGACCGCTCTCTCCGTACAGAAGAGCATACTGCAGCCCTAGTGGCGGAAGTACAATGCGGCCTTCTCCGGCAAACCACCAATCCAGCGACTACAACCCCAAACACCGTCAAGCGAGTCCGGAGTACCCCACAACAAGATCGCCAGGCATGCCAAGAGCATGACTAGCAGTCCGGCCTCTGCTCTAGCACCATCAAGGCAGCATTCGTGCCGCGCATACACAATTACGCACTAAAAATACCATGGGCATAGGCGGAGGCACAACAAGGGACTCAGTCAAACAGTGCGGCTTAGCCACAACATACTTTAATAACCCCCCTTTTTACCTTTCAGGATACTGCTTTCAGGCAGCCTCTTCAGAAGAGCCAGATTGTGGGACTTGCACAGGAGAAAAAACCAAGGAGGCAAAAGGC
>NW_021241115.1:0-649 GCF_002162155.2 Triticum dicoccoides | reverse complement strand
TGGCATGGTATCATCATATCACCCGCATAGCATGCGCGAAAGAGTAGAGAGGGTCACGGCAAAAACTGGACGCACTTCGTGTACAAACTGGACATTCTCTTTCGGAGTATCAGGGTTTCGGACGAGAACTCATCTGTTACACGGCCACTTCAATGTCTTTTAAACTTATTTGAACTCCGGACTACTTTTGTGTTTAGTATGTAGCATTCAGAGCGACGTTATCAATTTCCAACATGTTCTGACATCATTTCTTGTTTTTCGGTCATTTACATCATTGTTTAGAGAGCTAAATGACCGTGAATTTGAATATCACTACAAAATGAATCCTAAAAATGTTCAAACTTGGCATGGTATCATCATATCACCCGCATAGCATGCGTGAAAGAGTAGAGAGGGTCACGGCAAAAACTGGACGTACTTCGTGTACAAACTGGACATACTCTTTCGGAGTATCAGGGTTTCGGACGAGAACTCATCTGTTACACAGCCACTTCAATGTTTTTTAAACTTATTTGAACTCCGGACTTGTTTTGTGTTCAGTATGCAGCATTCAAAGCGACGTCATCAATTTCCAACATGTTCTGACATCATTTGTTGTTTTTCAGTCATTTACCTAATTGTTTTAGAGAGCTAAATGACTATGAAATTG
>NW_021241114.1:0-1398 GCF_002162155.2 Triticum dicoccoides | reverse complement strand
AAATACTCGTACACCAATAGTTTTTCCTCTCCCTGAATGCAGCATCCCAAGAGCTTGACAAGATTATTGTGTTGTAATTTTGCAATAAGTTCTACTTCATTTTTGAATTCTGTAAAACCTTGTCCTGAATGCGAGGCAAGCCTTTTGACTGCAATTTGCATTCCATCCGGTAATTGGCCCTGTAAATATGTACAAAACAAAATTGGAGGCATCATTTTTTATTGAAATGACAAAATAAGGATTACAAGTCATCCATTGCAAAATAAGAAAAAATAAACAAGTTATCAAGATTTTCTGAACTTTTATTTCTGCAAAGTACTATGTATTTTCAGCGTACATGCAAGATGTATTTATTAATGGCCAGCCAACATTAGATTTATTCAGGGTAATCGTTACTATATATATTTTATAATGAACTTAGAATTGAATCTTTTCAAGACAATGCATTTACCTTGTAGACAGGGCCAAAACCACCTTGTCCAAGTAGATTTTCTTTGGAGAAGTTATGTGTAGCATGCAATATCTCAGAAAAGTCAAAGAGAGTGAACTCTGAACTCTTCTCCTCCAACCTCCAGACCAGTTCGTCTTCTTCCGGTCTATTTGTGGCAGCCAGCTGGTCGTTTAAGTTTACTTTTCCTAAATTGAGAGAACATACAAATATACATCATTAATCTGGGACTGAAACTTAACCTAGCTGGCTACATTAATAAATTTCAGTTTTTCGAGGAACATGTTCGTGAATGAGCCATCATTGGAACAAACCTTGTCTTCTTCTTCTTCTCATCCATACAACATAACAGATAACAGTATTGACAGTAGTGGAGCCACCACAGCAATAATCCACAACACCCTCTTGCGTGAGTTGCGTCCTAAGGGAAAAAAAGACTAAATCATGTATAGTTCTCATATAGTATAAATAAACATGGATTCATTTAGTGATAGAGAAAATATATTTTTCTGCTAGGCAATAATGGAAAATCAGCTTGACAAATTAAACATGGGTCAGCCATATAATTGACAAAGGAAATTTCACCCATTTTTCCGTGACCTTTGAACCGTTCCGATTCTAGCGGTTTACCCCTTAGTCAATGAACCTCATTTTCTCTTTGATTCACTTAGCTTATTTTTTAAAAACTTAGTTCTTCTATTTATTTATTTTTATTCATCTGTTCTAAGCTCTGTCTGCTAGTACCTGTGTAAATAGTGCTAGGACGTATTTAAGAAGCTACTTATCATAAAGATCTAATAAGCGATTTTTGTAAGTGGAGATTACCATCATGTGCAAGAGTAAATCAGCTTGCCATGAAAGATAATTTAGTATAGATTATACTCCCTCCGTTTCAAAGTAGTTGTCATGGTTTAAGTTCAAATTTGAACTAAAACCATGACAAATATTTG
>NW_021241113.1:0-781 GCF_002162155.2 Triticum dicoccoides | reverse complement strand
GTATGAAGATGCACTCCCCTCTCTCTCGTTGCTAGTTACTCCATAGATTGGTCTTGGTGATGCGTAGAAATTTTTTAATTTCTGCAA
Organism: Triticum dicoccoides; assembly: GCF_002162155.2. Taxonomy (NCBI): domain Eukaryota; kingdom Viridiplantae; phylum Streptophyta; class Magnoliopsida; order Poales; family Poaceae; genus Triticum; species Triticum dicoccoides. Next base: position 694 of record NW_021241113.1, on the reverse strand, counting down.
CGATCCCCAACAGTGGCATCATGAGCTAGGTCTATGCGTAGTTTCTATGCACAAGTAGAACACAAGTTGTTGTGGGCGTCGATTTTGTCAATTTACTTGCCACAACTAGTCTTATCTTGATTCGGCGGCATCGTGGGATGAAGCGGCCCGGACCGACCTTACACGTACGCTTACGTGAGACAGGTTCTACAGACTGACATGCACTAGTTGCATAAGGTGGTTAGCGGGTGTCTGTCTCTCCCACTTTAGTCGGATCGGATTCGATGAAAAGGGTCCTTATGAAGGGTAAATAGCAATTGGCATATCACGTTGTGGTTTTGGCATAGGTAAAAAACGTTCTTGTTAGAAACCTATAGCAGCCACGTAAAAAACATGCAACAACAATTAAAGGACGTCTAACTTGTTTTTGCCGCATATGTCGTGTGATGTGATATGGCCAAAAGGATGTGATGAATGATATATATATGTGATGTATGAGATTGATCATGTTCTTGTAATAGGAATCACGACTTGCATGTCGATGAGTATGACAACCGGCAGGAGCCATAGGAGTTGTCTTAATTTATTGTATGATCTGCGTGTCATTGAATAACGCCATGTAATTACTTTACTTTATTGCTAAACCATTAGCCATAGTAGTAGAAGTAATAGTTGGCGAGATAAATGTGTAAAGCAGTTGAAATGATTTAAATAG
>NW_021241112.1:0-385 GCF_002162155.2 Triticum dicoccoides | reverse complement strand
GAGCATCTAGCAAGCAAAGATAGAAGTGATTTCGAGGGTATGGTCATCTTGCCTGCAAAGTACTCAGAGTTGCCTTGATCCTCGTAAGCGAACTCAATGGGCTCCTCGTTCATGAACTCGTCTCCCGGCTCTACCCAAGCAAGAACAACAAGCAAAAGGAACACAATCAACCACGTGCAATGCTCAAGCAACATGATGCAAACATGGTATGATATGCGGTATGCAGTATGTGATGCATATGCAAGACTTGGAAAGGAATGATTGAACCTGGCCTCAACTTGGAAATCCAAGAGTGCCACTAGAAACGTGAGGTGATTTCGGTTGAAATCGATATAAAGATCACCGGAATCGGATGCACGGTTTGGAAATGGCAAGCAAAACAAAT
>NW_021241111.1:0-604 GCF_002162155.2 Triticum dicoccoides | reverse complement strand
TGATTTTATCGCGCTCCGAGTATTTAGTAATATTGACGCCACATCGTTACCACAGAACGTCTACTACCGTGTCATCACCGTCCGTGAGGGGGGGGGGCACGCACCGGAGACGCGTCCCGCCTTATCGGACATGCCACTACACCACCACGCATGTATGAGGGCCCGGTGCGATGCTCCGGTGGCATTGCTACCCCCCAGTGCCCTCGTCCCGCCTAACCCTGTAGCGTTTCACCACGGGATATAGCCCTTTGACTTTGCACGGTGGGGCTTTGACCAGTGGACCTCCCCAGCCGGTTGTGTTAGGTCAGCCAATAGGAACACTTTGGAGCAACATCCGGGCCAGACCCACAGCAAGATCCCCTCCGTGTAGACCCCACGTGTCCGTTTCTCCCCTCCAAGTGCCGGCGGCGGCGCCGTCCGTGAGGGGGGCACACCCCGGACACGCGTGCCAGGCGTTTGCAACCGCCACAACACTTCCAGACTTGTGAGAGGCCGCCTACGCAAGATTTGGCGGCATGCTAGCCCCCGGAGGCCGCCGGCCACAGCCGTAGACGCGCGAAGGGCAATCCGCGTAGAGGGAATTTTTCGGATACTTCTCCATCAC
>NW_021241110.1:0-2185 GCF_002162155.2 Triticum dicoccoides | reverse complement strand
CACACACACACACACACACACAACACAACACACACATTAGTTTTTTTATAAATTTTAGTTATAGAAATTTTTCTGTTTTTTAGTTATAGAAATATTAGAAATGTTAGTTATATATATAGAAATGTTATAAATGTTTTTTGTTTTTTAGTTATAGAAATATTTATAGAAATGTTAGCAATTTTTCTGTTTTTTAGTTATAGAAATATTAGAAATGTTATAGAAATGTTAGTTATATAATCAGAAATGTTAGAAATTTTAGAATTAGTTTTAGTTAGATGAATTACATGAATGTCAAATTGTTAGAATTTGCATATAGAATTTTAGTTATCACAATCCAATCATTTAAAAAATGTTACTTTTTGCGGGCATATAGTATTTGTTCTCGACGATATGCCTGGCCCGCATCATCGCCATCAACCCGTTCGCGACGACGTCATGCTTCAGAGGACCCATGTCCAGGACTGGCCTCCGCTGGACTGGCACTGGGAGGTGCAACCTGGAGGGGCGCTCCGCTTGGTGAGGAACCCGGCCTCGCGTGCCGTCGTCGACCCTGATCTCCTTTGGTGGCGTTCGCGTGGGCCACATTCGGTGCAGAGGTAGCCATGCCCACCGGAGGTGGTGCGTCGCCATGTCAGGGAGGAAGACGAGCACGTCCATCGCTACATGGCTGCTATGGACGACGTCAGGTTCTCCACTACTTGGCAGGTTCTTTGGGCAGATGAGCGAAGATATGATCCTGTGATGGTTCCTTCTCTTTGGGTGTCCACCGCCCGCGCCCCAGGAACCACGAGTGGCGCCCTAGATTCTTATGTAGTACTCGATCTTTATTAGGTACCTAGCCAGTGATGTATTCGATATATAATATTCTAGACGATGTATTCGAGATTATATATATTATTCGAGACGATGATGTATTCGAGATTATATATTAATCGAGACGATGCATATATTATGAACTATATGATTTAATTTTTCCTTATTGATTGCATCCATGCATTGTAATTTGAATACTAAATTGTTTTATATTTCTTCTGTATTAGTTAAGTAAAAGCTATGGCGGACAATACCGGCCGGGAGAGAGAAGAGGAATTGTTCGACATCATACGCAGCCCTCGCAGGCTAGATGATCTGAATGAAGCAGATGACAGCTCCCAATATCTGAACAATACTGGAGAGGGTGATGAAAAGATATTCAATCTCGACGACCAAGCTGATGAAGTCATGAACTATGATTATGATTATGATGACATAGACAATGTTTATGATGACACAGACAATGCTGATCTTCAAATAACAAAGACTACTGGCGAGGTATATTTATATAAGCAGGCATCTGGTGATCATCACATGTTTTATTTTATTCGAAGATATATTAACGAATCGGTCTTTGTTCTTTCAGCCCTTCGGATTGAGCAAATCTGCTTCTACAGACAGCAGGACAAAGCGATGCCCGGGCAAAAAGTTGAAGGACGGTGCAAAGTACAACATCGACTCCGTCAAACCTAGTGGAGAACCCCTCACGCCTAAGAACATTGCGAACAAGTGGACTCGTCAGTGCGGAGTTCCTGTGAAGGACCTACTCCCGATCTCCATTCAAGAATAGAAAGAGCCAAAAACTAAACGTCCAGGTGTTACTTGGGTCAACGACAGAGAAAACAAAACCCTTTGGGAATCTCTGATGGAACATTTCACCCTACGAGATTATTTCACTGAAGAAGATGTGGAGAAAGTCAAGGGCGATGCTCTTAAGAAAATGGCAATTGCATTCAACAAACACAAAAAAACTGAAGGAAATATGCCCTAGAGGCAATAATAAAGTTATTATTTATTTCCTTATTTCATGATAGATGTTTATTATTCATGCTAGAATTGTATTAACCGGAAACATAATACATGTGTGAATATATAGACAAACAGAGTGTCACTAGTATGCCTCTACTTGACTAACTCATTAATCAAAGATGGTTATGTTTCCTAACCATAGACATGTGTTGTCATTTGATTAATGGGATCACATCATTAGGAGAATGATGTGATTGACATGACCCATTCCGTTAGCCTAGCACTTGATCATTTAGTATGTTGCTATTGCTTTCTTCATGACTTATACAAGGTTCCTACAACTATGAGATTATGCAACTCCCGTTTACCGGAGGAACACTTTGTGTGCTACCAAACGTCACAA
>NW_021241109.1:0-601 GCF_002162155.2 Triticum dicoccoides | reverse complement strand
CCGAGTGATATTCTCCACAATGCTCCTCGAGTTGAGATCTACAACCAAGCAGAAGCTGAACAAGCGCGGCAGGACGCAGTCGACCTTTTAGAGGAAGAAAGGGAGATGGCTCTGATCCGATCGACCATCTACCAACAAGATTTGCGTCGTTTCCACGCCAGAAATGTGAGGGGTCGAGCCTTCCAGGAAGGAGATTTAGTTCTCCGAGTGGATCAGAAGAAACAACACAAGCTTGCTCCTTCTTGGGAAGGACCCTTCATCGTCACCAAAGTTCTCCACAACGGGGCGTACCGTCTTTACAACGTCGAACATAATATCGACGAGCCCCGATCTTGGAACGCGGAACTACTCCGCCCATTTTACACTTAAGTTTATCACTCGGATGAGTTGCAATAAAGTACTCCTGTAGTTCATGGATTTCAAAATAATAGTGTCATAGTTCCTCCATAATTTTTATCACTTTTTATTTTGTCCAATAAAATTTTCCCCTCAGTGGGTGACTTAGCCGCGAATCCGTTTCGCCTAAGTTTGTAAAAATCCTTACCGAGTGGTGAGCCAGACTCCCACTCGGAGGCTTAGCTGCGAATCCGTTTCGCCTAAG
>NW_021241108.1:0-1573 GCF_002162155.2 Triticum dicoccoides | reverse complement strand
GTCCTCTACTTTGTTGTTGCAAGTTTTACGTGGCTGCTACGGGCTTAAGCAAGAACCAATCTTACCTACGCATCAAAACCACAACGATAGTTTGTCAAGTTGGTGCTGTTTTAACCTTCGCAAGGACCGGGCGTAGCCACACTCGGTTCAACTAAAGTTGGAGAAACTGTCACCCGCAAGCCACCTATGTGCAAAGCACGTCGGGAGAACCGGTCTCGCGTAAGCATACGCGTAATGTCGGTCCGGGCCGCTTCGTCCAACAATACCGCCGAACCAAAGTATGACATGCTGGTAAGCAGTATGACTTATATCGCCCACAACTCACTTGTGTTCTACTCGTGCATATAACATCAACATATAAAACCTAGGCTCGGATGCCACTGTTGGGTTTCGTAGTAATTTCAAAAAAAATTCCTACGCACACGCAAGATCATTGTGATGCATAGCAACGAGAGGGGGAGAGTGTGATCTACGTACCCTTGTAGATCGACAACGGAAGCGTTAACTTGGTTGATGTAGTCGTACGTCTCCACGGCCCGACCGATCAAGCACCGAAACTACGACACCTCCGAGTTCTAGCACACGTTCAGCTCGATGAAGATCCCCGGACTCCGATCCAGCAAAGTGTCGGGGAAGAGTTCCGTCAGCACGACGGCGTGGTGATGATCTTGATGTACTACCGTCGCAGGGCTTCGCCTAAGCACCGCTACAATATTATCGAGGACTATGGTGGAAGGGGGCACCGCACACGGCTCAGAATATGATCACGTGGATCAACTTGTGTCTATGGGGTGCCTCTTGCCTCCGTATATAAAGGATCCAAGGGGGGGGGGGGTGTGGCCGGCCCTAGTAGGAGGCGCGTAGGAGGAGTCCTACTCCTACCGGGAGTAGGACTCCCCTCCCTTTCCTTGTCCAATTAGGAGAGGGGGTAGGAAGGGAGAGAGGAGAGGGGGGCGCCGCCCCTCCCTCCTTGTCCAATTCGAACTATGGGGAGAGGGGGCGCGCGGCCTGCCCTGGCAGCCCCTCCTCTTCTCCACTTTAGGCCCATGAGGCCCATTAACCCCACGGGGGGTTCCGGTAACCCCCCGGTGCTCCGGTTTTATCCGAAACTTCCCCGGAACACTTCCGGTGTCCGAATATAGCCGTCCAATATATCAATCTTTATGTCTCGACCATTTCGAGACTCCTCGTTATGTCCGTGATCACATCCGGGACTCCGAACTAACTTCGGTACATCAAAACTCATAAACTCATAATATAACTATCATCGAAACCTTAAGCGTGCGGACCCTACGGGTTCGAGAACAATGTAGACATGACCGAGACACGTCTCCGGTCAATAACCAATAGCGGAACCTGGATGCTCATATTGGCTCCTACATATTCTACGAAGATCTTTATCGGTCAGACCGCATAACAACATACGTTGTTCCCTTTGTCATCGGTATGTTACTTGCCCGAGATTCGATCGTCGGTATCCCATACCTAGTTCAATCTCGTTACCGGCAAGTCTCTTTACTCGTTCCGTAATACATCATCTCACAACTAACTCATTAGTTGCAATGCTTGCAAG
>NW_021241107.1:0-393 GCF_002162155.2 Triticum dicoccoides | reverse complement strand
GGCTTCCAGGTCTTCCCAACTCCCAATTGACTCTGCTGGCAAGCTGTTAAGCCAATGTCGGGCTGGTCCTTTAAGCTTGAGGGGGAGATATTTGATGGCGTGAAGATCATCACCGCGGGCCATATGGATGTGGAGGAGATAGTCTTCGATCCAAACCTCGGGGTCTGTTGTTCCATGGTAAGATTCTATATTCACGGGTTTAAACCCTTCGGGGATTTGATGATCCATTACTTCATCTGTGAAGCATAGTGGGTGTGCGGCGCCTCTGTACTGGGCGATATCGCGACGGAGCTCAAAAGAGCTTTGTCTGTTGTGTTCGGCCTGGCCGGACTTACTGTGTCCGGGGTGAAGGTAATCGTCACGTATCGTGGGGCGCCCACGTGATCCATAGTT
>NW_021241106.1:0-926 GCF_002162155.2 Triticum dicoccoides | reverse complement strand
AGGGGGTGTGGGTGAGTAGAGGGATGGCCTGGCCAGCGGTGGGAGTAGTAGGGGGCGGTGAGGCCTCTGCCGTATCGCAGCCGGCCACGTGAGGCAGGAGCACGAGGCACGACTGGCGCTGGTTTGGGCGGCTGGAGCAAGAAGACCAGAGGTTGAAGAAGCACTACGGCCCTTGGATGGACATCCAACAGTCAGTGCTTGTGCGTCAACCTTTTTTTAGGAAAGCCTCAAATCTGTGGAAAACAGCATACAGCCCATCTGCCATTATTTCTAATAATTTACAGCCCATTTGCTAATTCTTAAGGTTTTTTTGGAGCCCATATTCTTTTTGTTAGCATTATAGCCCATATTGTGGCCACGGTTAAAAAATTAACGAAATTTTGCTTATTTCGGTGCGGTCCGAACTGTTTTTAATCCCGAAATTTCGACTCACATTCAAACTGATTTTAAAAATAAATGTATATCAGTATAAAATTCAACAAATTCTTCACGCATAAAAATTAATGTAATTTAAAATCTCGAAATAAAAAAAAAGATATTTTAAACTAATTGCCGGTTTGATGTGTTTTAAAAATGTATAGCCCATTTCTCATTACTGATGGGCCATTTTCTCGGCCAGCCGAATGAAGCTCTCCTCGTCTTGAAAGATTTGCAGCCCAACAGGCCTGACAAAGCGACTTACTTGGCAAATCACAAAAAACTTGGCTGTGGCCGTGGACCTAGCTGTCAGCCTCTCCACGTACAGTACTCTTCCGATGGAAGTCGGTCGTTGACCACATTGACCATGCCGCGCCGAGAGCTCCAAGGCGGTGGACGACGGCGAGGCCTAGGAAGCGGACGACGCAGAGCTAGGGAAGACGCGGAAGTGGATGCCCACGCGGAGAGGAGTACGAGGGTTCACTAGTTCGGCTGCCGTCGCCGCAGAA
>NW_021241105.1:177469-182375 GCF_002162155.2 Triticum dicoccoides | reverse complement strand
TTGCAATAGCAGAGCGGTAATACAAAAATAACTCCTATTGCGCCGCTACATTGAGTAGAACTCAGTAAAAGCAGCTTTCATCCTACGACCCGGCACAGGTTTGGGCAGACCGTCGAGCAACGGACAGGTGAAGGACTCATGGTTGAAGGTCCACTTGGAGCCCGACCACATAAAGATCCCACCGTTCTTTGAGTCTGTGTCCATATTCAAACGCATACTGGAAAAAAGGCCTTGGCAAAAAACTTTTCGTCATCTTAATTGAATCCGGCAGAAAGGGTCATCCTGGGGATCGGCCTCCACTTTCTGCCATGGCGTATGGAACCAATGAACTAATTCTTTGGTCGCCCAGTTGCCTCTTCCAATGCTTTGTGTACTGTCAGGCGGAGAAGAAGAATTTGGGAGTATTTCACTTCCAATACCTTGGGAGCTTCCCTTGCTGTACAAGGACATTAATGTACTTAAATCCATGCCATCTCCTCTTTGAGAACTCAGGCCATAGTAGCTCTGCAAAGCTGCTCATTGCAAACTCGGCCTATTCCCTGTGTAGACTTGTCGCAATCTAGTAAATTCACAATGTCCCTGTTTTGCTGAATGTTCGGAGGCCACGATCTGAAAAAAAATAGAGAATAGGTTAGAACAGACTATTATATTTACATACCATGTACAGTTGTACACCAACTTAAATAGTCAAAACATGGGTGAAGCGTCGTGATGCAAAAAGCAAGGAAGGAAACACTAGACCCTAAACAGCGACAATATTATGAACTGCTAAAAATGAGTTGTCTTTATCTGACAAATAGTTTGGACTTTGAAAATCAGCGTGAACAAGAAAACAGGTTGCAGTTAAATATGTAACTGACAAAAAATCAACAACAATGAAACTTATGGACTCTGTGCTACAGCATGGAAGAGAAAAAAACCAAAAACACAAGGAACACAGTAACATTAGGAATTCTTCTAGCTTAATGCTCATGTACATACAGATTGTGCTCTATCTCCGTTGTTTTGAATAATGTTCAGAGCTCAGTTTCTTTGCACAGATGTTCAGAATTCATACAATAATTTGCTACAGAAAAACAACACGTTTTTCAGAGAATTAGCTCATTCTCTTAACAATGAAAGCTGCTGATTTCCTTGCAAATGTTCAGTGTTTATAGAAATAACTTGCTACAGGAAAACAAAACAATGTTCAGAGAATTAGTACATTCTTGAAGTAGGAGTAGCGAGAATCTGCTACCCTTGGTGTTCTGTGGTTCTGTGGTTCTTGTGATCTGAGAATGAATTTCTCCTCCTACAGAAAAGCACAAGAAAAAATTAGGAGTAGCGAGAGAAATGAGTTGTTCCTTGCTAGTAAGAGGTGGTACACTGATGTAAAAATAATGACAGCTGCTGATTTCTTTGAACAATGCTAGGAGTACCAGAAAAATAATGGTAGCTGCTAAAAGGGGGTAAATTGATGTAAAATAATGGCAGCTGCTGATTTCTTTGAACAATGCTCGAAAGGAGTACCGAAAAAAATGGCAGCTGCTAAAAGGGGGTAAACTGATGTAAAATAACTCAGCTTCGGAAGGACTAATCCGGAGCTGATTTCTGTCTTGTGGGTCTATTTCAACTACGACCTGCAAAAATGGTCAAAAGGAGTAGCAGGCACCAGATTAGAAACCTAAAAATTTATAACTAAACAAAATCATAATTTATGAGAAAAAAAAATGAAGATGACACCGCAAGTACTAAAAAATGGGACAACACATACAAGCATGCATATTTCATATAAAAAAATAAATTATGGTGGGTAACAGAGATAATTCAGCACACCAATGTCTCATCAAGGATTAGCTAAGAATTCTCCTAGCTTAATGCTCATGTATATACCAATAGACTGTGCTCTATCTCTGTTGTTTGAATAATGTTCAGAGCAACAGTATCTTTGCACAAATGTTTACAATTCATACAATAATTTGCTACAGAAAAACAAAACGATTTTCAGAGAATTAGCTCATTCTCTTAACAATGAAATCTGCTGATTCTCTTAACATGTCTGAACTGACGTCGTTATTTAGAATTCAGCTGGCCACATATTTTTTGCTCTGCATGTCTGAACTGAATAAGTGAAGATGCTACCTGCAGCAGGGAAGGGAGCCATTGACAGTCAGCAGGCAGCAGGGACCTTGTGCAGTGCTCGTCATGCCAGCTGCTGCCGATGCTTGGAAACGAACGAATAAATTGCAAATCTTTGAGGCTAAACAGATGAATGGGGAGCATCGAAAGGGGCGGACCGAACCGAACCAGACCTTGGGAGTCGACGCCGATGGAGAACAGTGTACTGTGTACAACATGATTACACTTTGATGGAAGTCAGGCGAACTTGAGGCCAGCGTACACCGCAGCGTCGCCCAGCTCCTCCTCGATCCTCAGAAGCTGTTCCAATTAGAAAAAGAAAAAACTGTTAGTGTGACTTTTTTTAAACAAACAAAACGCTGCTGAAACAAAGCATGAACAAGATAATGCTTGAATGGACAGATTACACTAAACGGAATAATGAACCATGGGATTAAATACTTTATTAAATCATTTGCAAGAAGGTTTTGGCCAAAAAAGAAGCCGGCATTGCTTCAGCACCACATACAAGAAGAGCTACTTGCCTGGTTGTAGTATTGTACTTGGCAAGACGCTGTGAACGGCAGGGAGCCTCGGTGTTAATCTGAACGTGTTGCGGATGAAGAAACAGCGGTGAGTCAGTCAGTCCCGCCTCCGGCATCGATCCAAAGGAGCAACAGTTTCTTTGCAAATGTTCAGAATTCATACAATAATTTGCTACAGAAAAACAAAACAATGTTCAGAGAATTAGTACATTCTTTAACAATGGCATCTGCTGATTTCCTTGCATAGTGTTCAGTATTTATAGAATAACTTGCTACAGAGAAACAAAACAAGCAAGCTGTGCTGCTCCCTGTCAAATCATCTTCTTCCTCATGCTAAAAACAAAAAAGATTTTCAGAGAATTAGCTCATTCTCTTAACAATGAAAGCTACTGATTTCTTTGCAAATGTTCAGAATTCATAGAAATAATTTGCTACAGAAAAACAAAACAATGTTCAGAGAATTAGTACATTCTTGAACAATGGCAGCTGCTGATTTCCTTGCATAGTGTTCAGTATTTATAGAATAACTTGCTACAGAGAAACAAAACAAGCAAGTTGTGCTGCTCCCTGTCAAATCATCTTCTTCCTCATGCTGAAAACGAGCAAGCTGTGCTCTGACGGCATCATCAGAGCAGAGCTGCCAAAATCGCCATCCCTGTGCTGCTCCCTGTCAAATCTGGGTGTTCGTGAGCTCGGAGACGGTGGCCGCTGTCAGCCATGGACTCATCAGAAGGAAGAGGGGAGGGGGATGTGGGTAGTACCTGGAAATCCTCGGAGGCGACGCCGAGTCGCGGACGCCGTTGGGGAGCTTGGTGATGCGGGTGGGGACGACGCCCGGGGGGAGGTCCAGCCCGGGTAGGAGGCGTAGGAGCAAGGTCGAGCACGCCGCGGAGGCCGTATGGTCGCCGGACAGGCACCGCTCGCCGTATTGGCTGCTTCCGCCCCTGGACCTCGCGGAGCCCGTGCAGTCGCTGCGCCTCGCCGTATTGGCTGCTGCTGCACTTTGATCTCACGGCGCTCGTGCGGGCGCGGCGCCTCGCCGTATTGGCCACCTCCCTCGCGGCGCTCGTGCGGGCGCGGCTCCCGCGCTGACCTCGCGGCGCTCGTGAGGCGCCTCGCCGAGGAGGGGGCAGCAGGGCAGCTGCAGTGGAGGAGGGGATAGAAAGGGGAAAGGGAATAGGCGGACGACTGGGCTTTCCAGAAAAGGAAAAAAAAACTAGAAACGGAAAGGGAATAGGTGGAACGACGAGCGCGGTCGGAATCGATCGCTCCCGCGATCGATCGCCAAGGAGTCATTTCGGAGGAGGACTTTGAAGCCTCCGCTTGGATTGTTACTGGCTAGCTGCTCTCTGCTGCCGGCGGGAGTCGAAACCGACTGGATCGACATCGCTTGACAGGACTGAGCAGGATATGTAGGTTGGCATCCGTAGCAAGCTAGGAGGAGGACTTTGAAGCCTCCGCTTGGATTGTTACTGGCTAGCTGCTCTCTGCTGCCGGCGGGAGTCGAAACCGACTGGATTCACAATCTAGTCCTGTTCTGAGCCACTGAACTGAAGCAAAGCGAGCGTGACATGATGTCGACAGGGCGGGCTCTCTCCCTCCCGCGCTCGCAAGCTGAGTGGTTGGCTGGTCACTGTCTATAGTACCCAGCCCTCAACTGACCATACTGAAGAAAGAGAAGAGACACCGATCGAAGAAGAAAAGAGGATCGGTTCAGATCTTGGATCGCGACTTAAGTGAAGATGGACGGCTCCGATCACCTCGCCGTTACATTACCGCGCGCCAATTCACCCCTGATCACTGATCCTTTAAACACACAAGAACCGACACGTAACCCACTGTCGATTCGATCGGGAGAGTTGCAGCCTTGCAAGTGACTGTTTGCTATCGTATCCACTCCTTTAATTTGTTTTCTTTCAACATCGATCTGCTTTACTTTGTCTACTTTCCACATCTTTGTGCGCAAGGTGAGCCACGCTTCTCCGACGAGGCCGAGGCGCGTGCGCCAAAGATAAACCCGTGCATCTCCTCCGATCCTCGTGGAGACCTGCAGGCGATCGATGGAGGGTGCCGCAGCCGGAGAGCCGGCACCGGCGGGCGTGCATGCCGTGCCCTCCCGCAGGCTGATCGCCGGCTTCATCTCGGGCACGCTCAATGGCCTCTTCGCTCTCGGTAATTAATAATTAATCTATCGTCGGTCCTTCTTGCCGGGCACACTTGGTCATGCATCATAAATATGTTTTGAATCGGTGCTTTCAAGCTGG
>NW_021241105.1:174576-175653 GCF_002162155.2 Triticum dicoccoides | reverse complement strand
GGGGCAATCGATTGTTTACTTTGTTCCCCGAGCTGGGCAACTTGTTTCCCGCTTTTTTTACTTTCGGCCTTCTCCCGCTCTTTGTTCTCCTTGAACATGAGTGCCTACCTGCGAAGTTCACGTGCATAGTCGTTAGGCAGATTCTTCGCGGCTTGGGACGGTGTGCTCAAAAATGACTTAGCCCACTTCTTTTGCTCATCAGAAAATACTGGCTTGGGCTCGGGCTCTCTTTTCTTCTTGCAGTCCGCCTTCCATTTCTCCAAATCAGCAGCCGCGGCCGCGTCGACTTCCTCGGCACTACGTTCCCAAGGCCTTGTGGGGAGAGGCTTCAGTGATGGCTCCGGTACCTTTGTGGTCTTAGGTACATAAGGGTCCGGGTTAATAATCCAGGACTGCTTCTGCTTCTTTGCCGGAGGTGGATTGGGGGGCGGCGTCTGATCCAGGACTGCCACGCTGCTTCTCCGCTGCTGGCTTCCGAGATCCGCTGGATGATCTTCATGCTGCACCCGATCTGCATCTCTTTCGGCTACTAGTACACTCATGGTTTTCTTCATCACATCCATTTCCGATGCCAACCGCGCCACAACATCTGCTTCCCGATCCATCTTTCTCTTACGGCTTCTGTAACCGTACGGGTCATCGTTCTGGGGGAACCCTATTTTCCACGGAATGTGCCCCATGCCTCGTACACGTCCTCCGTGTTCAGGATTCCCGAGGGCAACACATTTATAACCCTCGCCGTCCCCTCTCGATCCCTAAAAAAACACCGCGCGCATCGCCGCCCCTCTCCGTATATACGTTTTTTTTGTTAATTATCAAATTTTACGGGTTTTTTTGTTAATTATCAAGTTTTAAGTTATTTACCGTTTTTGTTAAACTAAGTTATTTACCGTTTTTGTTAATTATCAATTTTTACCGTTTTTTTGTTAATTAACTAGTTAAAAAATTCTCTCTCTCTCTCTCTGCTCTCTCTCTCTCTCTCTCTGCTCTCTGCTCTCTCTCTCTGCTCTCTCTCTCTCTCTCTCGATCATCGCTCTTTCTCTCTGCTCTCTGCTCTCTCTCTCTCTGCTCTCTCTC
>NW_021241105.1:173921-174566 GCF_002162155.2 Triticum dicoccoides | reverse complement strand
CCATTATGTCAGTCCTGAAAACATGTAGTAAAAACAAATTAATTAAGTGAAGAAGGGGGGCGGTGGCGGTGGCGGTGGCGAAAGGGCGGTGGCAAAAGGAGGGGGCGAGGAAGGGGTGGGAGAGGGTGTCGCGGTAGAGCGCGAGACGGGGCGGCAGACGACGGCGTCACGGAGAGGGGAGGCGAGGACAACACATTTATAACCCTCGCCGTCCCCTCTCGATCCCTAAAAAAACACCGCGCGCATCGCCGCCCCCCTCGCCGCCCCTCTCCGTATATACGTTTTTTTTGTTAATTATCAAATTTTACGGGTTTTTTTGTTAATTATCAAGTTTTAAGTTATTTACCGTTTTTGTTAAACTAAGTTATTTACCGTTTTTGTTAATTATCAAATTTTACCGTTTTTTTTGTTAATTAACTAGTTAAAAAATTCTCTCTCTCTCTCTCTCTCTCTGCTCCCTCTCTCTCTCTCTCTGCTCTCTGCTCTCTCTCTCTCTGCTCTCTCTCTCTCTCTCTCGATCATCGCTCTTTCTCTCTGCTCTCTGCTCTCTCTCTCTCTGCTCTCTCTCTGCTCTCTCTCTCTCTCTCTCGATCAACGCCGGCGTTGAGGGCGGCGAGGCCGGCCGCCGGCGTTGAGGGCAGCGAG
>NW_021241105.1:162955-172889 GCF_002162155.2 Triticum dicoccoides | reverse complement strand
TAAAAATACAAATAATATATCAAAAAATTAAGAAAAATAAAACTAATTCAATTCAATATGTTAAAAATACAAATAATATATCAAAAAATTAAGAAAAATAGAACTAATTCAATTCAATATGTTAAAAATACAAATAATATATCAAAAAATTCAGAAAAAAAACTAATTCAATTCAAAATGTTAAAAATACAAATAATATATCAAAAAATTCAGAAAAATAAAACTAATTCAATTCAAAATAATATACCAGAGGCCGGTCGTCGGCTATGGTGGTACGGCCGGACTCTGCAGAGCGTCATGTACTACATCACGGGTAATATAATTCACATGATCCATTCAACAAAGTTTGGTACAATAAATTATTACACATCATTTCTTCCCTTGTGTCCCTGCTTGCTTACGATTGTGCCGTATCCATGGAGCATCCTCATCATTTAACTTAATGCTTGGGTCGGTGTTCACTTTGAAGAGCGGAATTTCAGCAAACATATTATAATCTTCTGACATGTGCATAAGAGGAGTGTGGCTCCAACACTTCATGTCATGTTTGTTTCATGCTTTTGGGGCATTTCATCAAACACCTTATGTGCATAAGAGGAACCAAAAGCAAACCTACACCCACTTGTGAAGAGAATGGCTCCAAATGGCTAAGTGTTGGCTGCTGGATGGGTATATATAGGGGAGGGGCTTTAGTTGCGGTTGGCCTGGCAAACCGTGACTAAAGGTGCCCGAAGGCCTTTAGTCGCGGTTGTCCTGGCCAACCGCGACTAAAGACCCTCACGTGCGCCAGCTGGCCACCGAGCGCCCTGGGCCCAGGCCTTTGGTCACGGTTCACCTCCAGAACCGCGACTAAAGGTCCCATTAGTCGCGGTTCCTACAGCTTCGCGACTTATGGGGCTGGACGGAAGCCTGTTTTTCCACCAGTGTGGAGCACTAACCGGAGCAGTCACCGGCGCGCTGGCGGGCAGAGCCTCCGATAGCGGCGTTCTCCGGGGAGCTAGATCTGGAGCTATCACCGGGGCTGTCCTCTCCATCGTGGTTCTCCAGGCATCTCGCGCCTACTGGTGCTCGGACCGGCTCGGCGCGTCATCCATGTCCATGGTTAGTAACAGCTTCTTCTGTGCCCTTGTTGCTCTCAAAGTTCAGACTTCAGAGTATGTGTACTGTGTTTGGACGTGTGCCAAGAGGCTTTTTCCTTATGTGACAAAAAATATGTATTCGGGCCTAAGATTGTGTACTGTGGGCCCCAAGCCGATAGAGGCTTTCTCAATCGTCCTTGACTTAGATCATGTAGAACCCCGTTGCTCAATTTGGGGGCCTATATGCCGGCGGACGCGTCCGTGATCAATGATCGGGCACACTTTTTTTGTCCCTGTCCACAATCACAACCTCCATATGTCTGAACACAAATCCATACAAAAACATGCATGCCACATAGATCATATGTACAACATATGGACACAATAATAGGCCATAGATGGGGCAATCCGACATAGATAAGTTTATACTACTCGATCCAAAAGAGCCACTGTAGTTCATAACTTAACTAAAATTCAGATTAAAGGTGATTAAACATAGCACCACTTCCTCGCACGGCGGGTTCCCCATGGGGTCTCGGGAGCGGGGTTGCCCTCGGCGTAGGCGTTGGCGTTGGGCGGGGTGTCGTCGTCCATCATGCCGCTATTCGAGGAGGTGGAGGGAGTGACGATCCGCACCGGGCAGCGAGGGCATGCTCACTCGCAGGCCGTGTGCCTCTCTCCCTTTTGAATATGTTTTGAAAATTGCAAATTAAGTTCGGTTTTTATATTCATGTTTCTCGTGACGAGGACTTTTAAATAAGATCTATTTTAAATATGTTTTGATGAGTTTTTTTTAAAGAAATTGTTAAGTTTCAACTTTTGAAACTTAGTATGAGCAACCGACAATATCAGAACTTTAGTATCTGCAACTAACAAAAACATAAGCTGAAAGTTTCTACTCTGTTACTTGTTACGAGCGACCGAGAAAATCGTAAGTTTCTAATGCAAAATCAAAGTTTTAAAGATTAAAACTGAAAACATTTTATGACCTCATGTGGATCCAACTACTTTGTGGATCACGAGGCAATCGGATGGCCAGACAGGGCTGGGCAGGTGCATGCTTCCGCATCTGCACGCCTCTATGAATTTCCAATCTATTATATAGGACTTTACGACCGACTTACTAAACCGACCTAATGAAAAAACAACTACCTAGCTCCCTCAAAGCACTATCACCTTTGCAACGCATCTCTTACTTTTGCAGCTCATGCGATCTTCACACGTCTACTTACCTAGTAAGGCACGGAGGCATGCCCTGATCTTGTACTACCTTGCCGACATGCTGATCTGGATGCCTGGCTAGATTATTACTAACAATGTCTGCATGAGAAAAAATAGACACCATTAATAAAATAATTGGATAATTTGTCTTTACAAAGCGATTTAGAAAGATAAATCGAACAAGCAACAAATGCATTCAACATTTATACCCAAAAAGTCACCCAAATATTCACCATCCAGTCAATCAACTAACACGCTTGCATGTTTTTGGATCCAAAAATACTTTTATCTTTTTTTTGCCGACCCCAAAATATCTCGATTCACTAAGAAAGAAGAATAGAGTTGTCTGGTTAATATGCGAAAAATGGGTGTAAACCGTCACAACATGCTCGGAACGATATGGCACACCGACGGACCCGGCTATCCACACAAATATACACACGCCGTCAAGGAGAAAAACCCACCCAGGTTGGCATCTGGTGCCATCGTCATCACTCATCCACGAGCCAGCGACTCCAACTCCAACATTAATGACCACCAGCATAGCCTTGCCACAAACAGGCACCAAAAACATGCCATCCTATGCCAAACAATCAAACCACCTGCGTCAGCAACCAGTGAGCTCCCACTCTATCAAAAAGCATTGCAGGACAAAAGCACCGAGCCTACGCCGAGCAAGCATTAGAAGCGACCGCCCATCTTGTGTCATCGTCACCGTGAAGGCCCCTCCTCAGCAGATCCGGCTTCAGAAAGACAACATGAGGCACGGTGGCACCTCGAACATGCTGGACGAACCGACTACCAAAACCCAGCCGCAACCCAACTCCGCTCGAAGCAACCACCGTCGCCAAGCAAGACAGCATGGCACACTAACGACTAATCTAGGGCCGCCGCCCTAGCGTCCTCACAACAAGCTTCGACAGGTCTGGCAAACCAAAAGCACTCCAAGACAACGCCAAGCACCACCTTATTCCAAGAAGGTGTGCGGTGCCCACATGCTTTGCCGTCGTCGGTTCTGAGTAAGGCTTTCACCCCCTCCCCCTTCCGAGTAGCCACAGGAGATCCTCCCGTCGAACCGGCTCACAAGGACCACCGTCCGCGGCTCCACCAAAGACAGGAGCTACCGGCCAGAACAATCACACCGGCGCCACCCGCACCACTGCATCATTGTCGGCGAAGCCATTGCATCACCGCCATGGGAGCCAGAACCGGCACCCCGCGCAAAACAGCAGCAACATCCAAGCCGCCAAGCCAGCACCAGGCATCCCTGATGCTGCCGAAGACCAGCCGGCTGCCAGCCGCCGTCACCCCTGGCTATGGCGCTGCCCAAGCAGCCATCACGACCGCGACCTGTGATTTTCTATGAACAGTATTCGGAGCTGCACGTACATCGATCTCAGTCTTGGATTCTTGATCCTGTGGCAAGTCAGGGGGCTTTCCCTATCACACCAGCCACAATGGAGACGCCAGGACGTGTCATCAGCGGGACGACATGACCTGATTGGCAATTGGTGTTGTTTAGCTATCTCATACCTTGAAATTGATATATGCAATCATAATTCAATCCAGATCGTGTAGCTCACAACCGCATTGCGCCCGGAAAAAAAAAAAGCTCACAACCGCATTAATTCCATGTGTGCAGAAGTGGGCCATGCAGCCTCTGCAAAAAGCCAGGAATAATGCTACTCTCTCCGTATTAAAATATAAGACATTTTTCGACACTTCAAAAAATGCCTTATGTTTTATAGTTTTAATACGGAGGGAGTATACCGAAAGAAATACAAATGATGTCCCGAATCTCAACCGACATGACCGGCATCACATGAGCCCAGGAGCCAAAATGAACTTCCTCTCCCAAGAGGATATAGAGTACTACACTACTACAGTATATATGACCCTGTATATGTTCATCAACTTGTCAGCCTGAATGCCCGATGTCACTATCACCATTGCCTATTGCTACGTCCTTTTACCTTTTTTCCGTGGGGAAGCTGTAGTTTCTATTAGTTGTTACAGTATGTTCTATATACACCTCTAAGAAAATTCTTGGTATGTTGTTCAGACAGATTTCATAGAGCAGCTCCTTCATGCCCGGTTTGAGCAACAGCGGCTTGGATTTTCAGCACATACATCACACCAGTCGCAGGTCAGTTAACTATTATCCACCGTCCATCTAAAAAAAAAACTATTATCCACCGTTCATGACAATGTTTGGTACCATAGTAATGGTGATGTATATGAATGTCGCATGTCAAGTGTATTCATTTGGTGCAACCTTTAAAAAAATTCATTTGGTGCAAGAATCAAATTAGACTGAATGGCCCATACTGCATAGAGGAAGATGTTGGATTCACAAGTATTAATAGAGGTCCCGTCATGTGTCGTGGATGCATCTATACTGAATTTTAGACTACTATTTTCATCAACACAGGCCAGCATATCCGACTTTGGTCACGATGATGCGTATGAAATCTTCGGAGACATTTCATTGAGAGGGCTTTCGCACGAGTCCCTGAAGAAATTGCCACACTATGTGGTAACTGATCAGGTCCATAGCACATTTCATGAAAACCGGCCTTGCATTATTTGTCTACAGGTACAATTATCACTATCAGAATAGACTTCATTTTTGTCAGAAAACGTCTCTGTTGCATAATTTGCGCTTGCACCGCTACAGAACACATGCTATCATGGACGGGCCAAAAGCCATTTCAGTGGCCACCGGCATGTCCATATGGCTCAGTGATGTCTCACCCATCTCAAACGGGTGGAAAGGCCCACCAATGATAGCTATCATCACATGTGGGTTCACAAATATCACCCGCCAGTGATCACTACCATCAATGGTAATTACACACCCGCCTGGTGTGCTTCATGAGGCATAGAAAGCTGAAGGATGAATAGCACTAAC
Organism: Triticum dicoccoides; assembly: GCF_002162155.2. Lineage (NCBI taxonomy): Eukaryota > Viridiplantae > Streptophyta > Magnoliopsida > Poales > Poaceae > Triticum > Triticum dicoccoides. The sequence continues at coordinate 167,678 of NW_021241105.1, read as the reverse complement.
ACACATGATGTATTCCCTCATAGGCTGTTTACATATACAGGGAACAAAGAGAGAGGGAGAGAGGGGTCGTGCAGGTGCATGCACGCCCATATCTTGTGCTATCCCTAGAGAATAGGATCGGCTGTCATAACACACGTACATACATAGGAGATAACACGTGCAACACATAATGTTCAACGCCCCCGTTGTGGCAACATCGCTGGACATGATGTTGAGATTGTTGTGAAACTCGGTGAAGACAGTAGTCGGGAGCCCTTTTGTGAATATGTCGGCAAACTGCGAGTTTGTGACATTGTGGATATATGTAGAACATGATCCTCACCCAACTTGACGCGATCCCGAACAAAAATGAAGATTAATCTCCACATGCTTCGCCCACTGATGTTCTACCGGGTTCGAAGACAAATACATCGCGTTCACGTTGTCACAATTGAGGACAGTTGCATGATCCGGTGGATGATGGAGCTCGGTCAGAAGTTGGTGAAGCCAACATGACTCAGCAACACAATTGGTAACCGCATGATACTCCGCCTCAGCACTAGAGCGAGGAACAGTATGTTGCCGTTTCGAAGACCAAGACACGACATTGCTGCCCAAGAATACACAAAATCCAGAGGTGGGTTTGCGAGTATCTGGACAACCTGCCCATTCGGCATCAGAGTATGCAACCAAATCGTGAGTGGAGGATTGATATAGTTGCAAACCAAGGTGTGTGGTGCCCCGGATATAACGCAAAATGCGTTCTATGAGCTGAAAATGTGAGTCACAGGGATCATGCATGAAGAGGCAAACTTGTTGTACCGCATAAGATAAATCTAGGCGTGCCAAGGTGAGATATTGCAACGCATATGAGGGATGGCATATGTATTTGGGGAGCATAAGCAGCCAAAGACGCGGAGATGGTTGTATGTCTGATGGACACCAAAGAGAAGATAGTTTTTTTTAGAAAAGGAGGATGACACCCGGCCTCTGCATCTGGGCGATGCATACGGCCACTTTATTAATTATTCTCACAAGACCTTACAAAGTCATACAACGGTAAGAAAATTAATGGGACTGGATGGGTGGCGATTGAGGAGATAGGTGGCGGTATGGAGGGCTTCAACCCAAAATGGTGGTGGAAAGTTTGCTTGAATGAGGAGCGTACGAACAATGTCTTTGGTTGAGCGAATGAGTCATTTGTCTTTGCCGTTTTAAGGGGAACTGTAGGGGCAGGAGAGCCGAAAACTAATGCCATCTTTAGAGAAGAATGTGCGAAGAGAGTTGATGAAATCACCGCTCTCCCAAACTGACAAGTAGAGCATATACAGGGGGCAACATTATTATCCATGGATACACAATTCCTTTATCAAGTGGAACTTAATTCTAATAACATAAATTAGAAGCTAGCTACGAGACACAAAGTCACTTAGGATGACCGGAATTTGACCAAGAGGCAAAATACAATAATTTTGAGTTGGTTAGCAAACAACGTTTAAATCCTCAAAAATCATAAAGGGTTGAAGGAACTATTCTAAAGAAATAATAATAAGTAACCTGATGCCAAAGAAGAGGTAGATATTAAATAGCATCACAAAATAGAGGTGACAAAACTGTGTATGTATTAAATAAAGGTGTATTTCTTGAGGTGAATAAAAAATGATGGGAAAATACCAGGTTAAAGCATGGATATTGTTAAGGTGTGTATAATCAAAACGATTAAAGCATGCATCATTTAGAAGATCTTTTGCCAGTGCTTCAGAACAAATGTTTTTTTTTGCGGAAAGCTTCACAACAAATGTTAAATCACTTTCAAGCAAGAAACCAAAAGAGAACATAGGAAACTACCAATTACAAGAAAACACATTATGCAAATAGACTTAGCTGTGGATTTAACAGTCTGCCTATGCACCACGGGAGCAGATGTAAATATCCTGGAATTCTTAAGGGAACAGTCCTGATTCTGATTGAAAACATGCACAAAGTTGACATCCTAAATACACCATGATTACACTAAATTTAAATGTTTATATAGACACCAAAAAGACATTATCACATATTATAGAAGAACCAACTGTAGTCAACTTAGATAAGTAATTATTGTAGAGCATTAAGGTAGCAATCAATTAGCTTGGAGGAGTGTTTGTTTTGGTTCAACAAAAATGTAGTCCCTCCATCCAATATTAGTTGTCGCTGAAATGGATGTATCTAGACGTATTTCAGTGCTAGATACATATGTTTGAGTGACAACTAATTTGGAACAAATGTAGTATTATTTACGAGAAAAGCATGTCCTCGGGCTATTTCATTAAGAAGTGAAAACCGACAAACCTGCACAGAATATTTACAAAAAGAACCAAAATAACAGAGCCAAAAAACTACATTATGTTGAAGTTCTGTCGCTACCATAATTGCATACAAGGAGTCAAGATTAGCTAACATGTTATACACTACCTGGGTCATAAATGTGTGTTAAGTTGATTCGTGTCCTAAAGATCCATAGCTGACTAGTTTCACCAGGTGGTTGCATGTCGATCAATGCCCCGAAGATCCATAGCAGAGTTAGGAGCGGGCCCACATAATTTATGGGTATTCTGCTGAATACACGTTAATTTTGGCAAAATAATAATATGTATTGTTCTGTCTAACATACAATAGTATAATTTCGCCATGGTATATTAAAAGGGATGAAGTTGTAGAGTAGTTGGTTGAGACATTATTACCTGGGTTCCTCGTTTCCTTTTTTCACTTGGATTATATTTCGATCATTATTACATGTCTAGATAAAAAAATCATGTGTTTCAATGAGCATGAGATATTTTGACATTATAAATGGCAAAGATATGCTAAAATTGTGTCTTTGTGACAAAAATTCAGTTCAATAAGGCCGACGTTTGCAAATTTTCATTGTGGTACAACAATTATCTGTATGGTTTATTTATTGAATTTAAACACGCATTTGTTCATTTGTTTTGGACAAGGCTCACATGTCATGGTGTCAAAACCCGTTCTTTGTTGATTTTGCCACTTTAAACATTATATTTTGTTCATGGTATTTTTTAATACCCATTTCTAAAACTTGAGCCCGTCACTGAGAAGAGTACTTACCACTAGGTGATTGCTGCTATTTTCCAGCTGATTGTGAGTGATGATTGATCTGGTACTGAATCTCGGGCGAAACATTGTGCTAACGACTAAGGTCCATGGAGCCTTATGTACTAAAACTCAGCTAAGACCAAACTTTTTCTTCACAGAATATTGTGAAGCAGCTAACCTCCAGATTTGCTTTCGCATTTTGTTGAAAAAATATTGTGAAATTGATGTTTTCTCATGCATAAGCAACGGTGTACTTCTACATTTTCATTACAAGTGATAGCTAGCCAGCGTACACCTGAACACTAAACCGCAACACCATGGTTGAATAATGAATGCAGAGATGTGCAACAACAGCCACATTCGTGTCTTCTTTAGAAGCAATTGCAGTTAGCAAGTTCCATACCAAATTTTGCCTACTACTGAATGCAATGTGGTTGGTGTTTACTTTGTGAGTTTTTCATGTTTTACTTTTCAAGAAAAAACAAGAAAACTATTTTTTGTTTATCTCAACCTCGGAAATCCTAATAGTATGCTTCTTGATCTTGTAGGATATGGTAGCTGGCGAGACAGCAAGGAGGTTGCCGAATTGCTCCCATACTTTTCACCAGCCCTGCGTGGACAAATGGCTCTTTACCCACGGTTCTTGCCCTGTGTGTCGGCAACATGTGCAGCGTATATAGGAATACATGCATTTTTTACAATCGAGTTCTCTGTCCTAGAAGGAATTAATTATGTAAAATATCTGCTCTCATACAATGTAGAAAGGGAGAGGAGAGAGAGTATACACACACCGCGTACTCCAAGCAAGTGGATCTTTACATCTGACATTTTATCTTACATTCCGCGGAAAATGTTGTGTGGAAACGTCTGCCATAGAATGTATACAGGACATTGAATTTTACAATGTGCTTCTGTGATGAGGCAGAAACAGTGCATCATTTGTCTATTTCTTGCCCATTTGCTACTCGTATGCTTCATATGACATTCAATTTGCATCCACCCACCAGTATAACCAATATGTTTGACAACTGGTTGAGGGGGGACTGAAGCAAAAACTAAAGCAGCGTAACCGCGTGGATGTTTGTGCTTTGCTTTGGGCTATTTGGAACTGTTGTAACAATTGTATTTTAACAGAGTGAAAGTTCATATTTTTTTGCAGATTATCTTCCATGCTACAGGATAGATCCATATGTGGTCATTGTAGCCATCCGCAACGGGGGCCAGCGCCTTGCCCACCACCCATTGCGCCGCGCTGAGGGTGGCATACATCGTCTGATGGGCCTCCGTGGCTGCACCTGCATCGATCGGGGATTGATTATCCGTCGGCAGTCATATGTGATTAATCCTGGGTGCCGGTATAGCTGCAAACTGGAGCAGAGTAGGTAATGCGTACCTTGATGCGTGCGAATGAGGTTCAGGCCTAGCTTGTTAGCTGCAAACGGGCTATCTGGGTTGAATCATTGCAGGAGGACTGGAACAGGTTGCATATCCAGGAAGGAACCAATCAAATGCGATTGTACATAAATCTTGGTTGCTGGCAGCCACAAATTAAAAGTCCCAGCTAGCTGCAAAATGAATGAGTCGCTGCAGGAACACGAATCAAGAGTAAATACTACGTAAATCCTTGAGGATAGAGTGATTGTTTTTT
>NW_021241105.1:162126-162646 GCF_002162155.2 Triticum dicoccoides | reverse complement strand
GGGTGGGAGGGGAGAGGATTACACAATCCACAGGAAACATAGCACGGGCTACCTCCCAAGATACGAAAACACCTGCAGCCATCTGTCGACGCATGACCGTTCAGCTACTTTCAGGCGTCCTCTCCACAGGGTCGAGTCTTCCCTACAGCATGCGAGAAGACGGGCGAGGGAGGGCACCGCCCCATGGAAGACCACGGCATTCCTGTGCTTCCATAGTTGCCAGCAGCACAAAAGAGCGAAGGTAGTGCATGCAGTATCTCCGACCACACTCCGGACGTCCAAATCCTAGAGTGCGCCCACCTGGTAGCCTTTGTCAACCACGTCGACCCCCACAGCTCGCCAGAATGATCGGGCGAAAGGACACTCAAACACCATGTGATCCGCCATCTCCAGCTCGCACGAGCAGACGGGACAAGCAGCTCCCTCCGTTGTGACGATGGTTTTCCACTCGGGGTGGAGCCGCGAAGATCCCCACCGCCACCTTCATCAGAGTCGCGCGGGCGCGCCGAAGGGCTCCTCC